>NW_027078037.1:0-72000 GCF_963930625.1 Muntiacus reevesi | reverse complement strand
CTTTATCCCAGGAATGCAAGGATTCTTCAATATCTGCAAATCAATCAATGTAATACACCACATTAACAAATTGAAAGATAAAAACCATATGATTATCTCAATAGATGCAGAGAAAGCCTTTGACAAAATTCAACACTCATTTATGATTAAAACTCTCCAGAAAGCAGGAATAGAGGGAACATACCTCAACATAATAAAAGCTATATATGACAAACCCACAGCAAGCATCACCCTCAATGGTGAAAAATTGAAAGCATTTCCCCTGAAATCAGGAACAAGACAAGGGTGCCCACTCTCACCACTATTATTCAACATAGTCTTGGAAGTTTTGGCCACAGCAATCAGAGCAGAAAAAGAAGTAAAAGGAATCCAGATAGGAAAAGAAGAAGTGAAACTCTCGTTGTTTGCAGTTGACATGATCCTCTACATAGAAAACCCTAAATACTCTTCCAGAAAATTACTAGAGCTAACCAATAAATATAGTAAAGTTGCAGGATATAAAATTAACACACAGAAATCCCTTGCATTCCTATATACTAACAATGAAAAAACAGAAAGAGAAATTAAGGAAGCAATACCATTCTCCATTGCAACAAAAAGAATAAAATACTTAGGAGTATATCTACCTAAAGAAACAAAAGACCTGTACATAGAAAACTATAAAACACTGATGAAAGAAATCAAAGAGGACACAAACAGATGGAGGAACATACCGTGTTCATGGATTGGAAGAATCAATATTGTCAAAATGGCTATTCTACCCAAAGCAATCTATAGATTCAATGCAATCCCTATCAAACTACCAACGGTATTTTTCACAGAACTAGAACAAATAATTTCACAATTTGTATGGAAATACAGAAAACCACGAATAGCCAAAGTAATCTTGAGAAAGAAGAATGGAACTGGAGGAATCAACCTGTCTGACTTCAGTCTCTACTACAAAGCCACAGTGATCAAGACAGTATGGTACTGGCACAAAGACAGAAATATAGATCAATGGAACAGAATAGAAAGCCTAGAGATAAATCCACGAACCTACGAACACCTTATCTTTGACAAAGGAGGCAAGGATATACAATGGAAAAAAGACAACTGCTTTAACAAGTGGTGCTGGGAAAACTGGTCAACCACCTGTAAAAGAATGAAACTAGAACACTTTCTAACACCACACACAAAAATAAACTCAAAATGGATTAAAGATCTAAATGTAAGACCAGAAACTATAAAACTCCTAGAGGAGAACTTAGGCAAAACACTCTCCGACATGAATCACAGCAGGGTCCTCTATGACCCACCTCCCAGAATATTGGAAATAAAAGCAAAAATAAACAAATGGGACCTAATGAAACTTAAAAGCTTCTGCACTACAAAGGAAACTATAAGTAAGGTGAAAAGACAGCCCTCAGATTGGGGGAAAATAATAGCAAATGAAGAAAGAGACAAAGGATTAATCTCAAAAATATACAAGAAACTCCTGAAGCTCAATTCCAGAAAAATAAATGACCCAATCAAAAAATGGGCCAAAGAACTAAACAGACATTTCTCCAAAGAAGACATACAGATGGCTAACAAACACATGAAAAGATGCTCAACATCACTCATTATTAGAGAAATGCAAATCAAAACCACAATGAGGTACCATTACACGCCAGTCAGGATGGCTGCTATCCAAAAGTCTACAAGCAGTAAATGCTGGAGTGGGTGTGGAGACAAGGGAACCCTCTTACACTGTTGGTGGGAATGCAAACTAGTACAGCCACTATGGAAAACAGTGTGGAGATTTCTTAAAAAACTGGAAATAGAACTGCCATTTGACCCAGCAATACCACTTCTGGGCATACACACCACGGAAACCAGATCTGAAAGAGACACGTGCACCCCATTGTTCATCGCAGCACTGTTTATAATAGTCAGGAAATGGAAGCAGCCTAGATGCCCATCAGCAGATGAATGGATAAGGAAGCTGTGGTACATATACACCATGGAATATTACTCAGCCATTTAAAAGAATTCATTTGAATCAGTTCTAATGAGATGGATGAAACTGGAGCCCATTATTCAGAGTGAAGTAAGCCAGAAAAATAAAGAACATTACAGCATACTAACACATATATATGGAATTTAGAAAGATGGTAATGATAACCCTATATGCAAAACAGAAAAAGAGACACAGAAGTACAGAACAGACTTTTGGACTCTGTGGGAGAAGGTGAGGGTGGGATGTTTCAAAAGAACAGCATGTATTTTATCTTTGGTGAAAGAGATCACTAGCCCAGGTGAGATGCATGAGACGAGTGCTCGGGCCTGGTGCACTGGGAGGACCCAGAGGAGTCGGGTGGAGAGGGAGGTGGGAGGGGGGATCGGGATGGGGAATACGTGTAACTCTATGGCTGATTCGTGTCAATGTATGACAAAACCCACTGAAATGCTGTGAAGTAATTGGCCTCCAACTAATAAAATAAAATTAAAAAAAAAAAAAAACTGAGCTATCCTAAAAATTAAAAAAAAAGCTACCTCTTCTATGCAACATCTGTGTGTCTTCTGTCTGCCTTCTTCCTCGCTGACGCCACTCATCCCTTGGGTATTCCTGGTCCTGCTGGGGCTGGACCTCGGCAATTTTGCTCAATGCTTTGGATCCTAGTGGAAAAACATGCTGTTAATCCTACTTTTGCGAGGATTAAAACCATCGTAAAAACTGGAATTTGTTTAAATATTTTTGGTTTAAATATATCTTGTGTATATAATTACCCAGATTACTGTTGGGTATTAGATTGCTATGTTACAATATGTATGGCATACATGAGTTCCACTGTTATTGATATGATATGTGGTGGAGAGGTATTTGGTGGTGCAAGTGATTTAAATGATGTGTTCACAGTGTTTATATTCCTGTTATGTGGTTAATGGGTCTTGGATTCACGTTTGAAATATAACTCCCTTGTCTTTTGTGATGCATGAGAAGTGTTGAAATTGAAGATGATGCAGGTTAAGTCTAGGGTTGAGGGTGTGAGTAGGGTGGGGGGGAGGGTGTGGGTTAGGTTAAGGGTGTGGATTAGGGTGTGGGTTACATTGTGGCTTAGGGGTTAGAAGTTAGGGGTGTGGGTGAGGGTGAGGGCTGAGGGGTGAAGGTGTCAGGTTAGGGTTGGGATGATGCGTTAGGGTTAGAGTGTCAGGTTAGGGTTAGGGGGTCGGGTTGGTGTTAGGTTCTGGGATAGGGTTACGGTGTTGGTTAGGGTTAGGGTGTCGTGTTGGGGTTAGGGTTAGGGCAAGGGTGAGGGCAATTTCGCCTGGGACCTTATGGAGGGGCCTCACAGTCAAAGGTAAAGGCAAAGTCACATCCACACTTCTGTTCCATCCCCTTTGCTCTATAGTAGAGCTCTAGTAAGCCTAGGCCTGGTAGGAAAACTCTTGGCTCCTGTGGGGACACATCCTGTGTGTGAATCTGCATACCAGACCTTGGGGCCACAGGGCGCCTGTTTTCTTCTGGGAGAGGGGACCCTGAAGCGGTGTTGCCTGGCAACAGCTTGAAAATCCATTAAATTGCACTTTACGTACCTCTGACAAAGCTAGATTTGCTCCACCTTTTCGCCATTTGGAAGCAAATCTTCCATACCCTCTCCCCAAGTAGGCAATGGGCCTACTTTGAGTAGAAAGTCCCCTTGAGGAGCTGAGCCCAGGAAGGCACCCAGTCATGTCAAACACACTCCAGCTGCTTACTTCCTCATGGGCAGTATCACTATCAGCTAGGAATGTCTTTGCAAGGATTGAAAAGGGAAGGGGAGATACATGGCCCTGCCTCTGAAATTTCAGTCCTCTGAGCAGAACTGGAATTCAATTGTATCAGCGAAACTGTGCCTTCCAAAGAGGCTTGCAAACACACCCCGAGTGGCTGCCTCTTCTTCCCTGAAGAAGGCTCCCTTTCCCTGCATCCTGCGGACTCCCTGTCCCAGCCTCCTGGAAAAGCGCTTCTTGGAGTTCCTTCTTGGAGTTCCTTTCTTAGTTGCAGTTATCCCTCAACTTGGGTCCATAGGGAGTAGCCCCACACTCACAGGGGAAGGCAGACCCACCTCCACACATGTCTTCCATCCCCTTTGCTCTGTAGGACAATTCTAGTGAGCCTAGGTCTGTCAGAAAATTCTTGGCTTTGACGGGAACACACCCTGTGTGTGAACCTGCATACCCGACCTAGGGGCCACAGGGCGCCTGTTTTGCTCGAGTGGGCCTTGAAGCAGTACAGCCTAGTGAGAGCTTGAAAATCCATCCAATTGCTCCTTTCTTACCTCTGACACCTAGCTTTGTTCCACCCTTTGGCAGTGTGGAGGGAAGAGGGCCCAACCCCGTCCTCAAGCGGACATGGGGCCTACTTTGAGAGGAAATGCCCCCTTGAGGAGCTGAGCCCATCAAGGCACCCAGTCATGTCAAATATACTCCCACTGCTTGCTTCTTCATGGGTAGTACCACTATCAGCTTGGAATGTCTTTGCAAGGATCACAAAGGGAAGGGGAGATACACGACCCTGCCTCTGGAACTTCGGTCCTCTGAGCAGACCTGAGTGCTCTAGGGAGCCTAGGGCTGTCAGGAAAATTCTTGGCTCCTACGGGGACACACCCCATATGTGAACCTGCATACCGGACCTCGGGCCACAGTGTGCCTGCTTCTCTCGGTGTGCCTAAAGCGGTGCAGCCTAGCAACAGCTATTGAGCCTAGGTCTGTCTGGAACATTTTGGATCCTGTGGGGAAAACACCCTGTGCACACCCCTAGATACCGGGCCTAGGGGCCAAAATTCTCACATGTCTCCTGGGGAACCCTAACACAGTGTGACCTAGCAACTGCTTGAAAATCCATCCCATTGCTGTTTTCCTCCTTCTGATACAGCTAGCATTGCTCCTTGCTTTGGGATATCTCAAGCAAGGGGCGAGTCCATAACTGCTCTCCTGGGGCCCAATGGATGTGCAAGGTGCCCTCAACCAGGTGACCCCAGCATGCCACCTGGCCCCCTCAGACACACTCCCGCAGCCTTCTTCCTCATGGGAAGCACCTCTCTGACCCAGGAATGTGTTTGCAAGGCTCGGAATGTGCAGGGAGACACATGGCCCTGACTCTGGAATTGAGGTCCTTGGGGCAGGCCTGCAGGTCTGACATCTGAGAAGCAAAACACTTGCTGCAAATAGAGGCCTGAAAACACACTCTGTGTATGACTTTCCTTCCTCCAAGGAAGATAGCTTTCCCAGTCTCCTGCATGCTGAGTGTCACACAGCTGGAATGTGCTTGCGTGGAGGTCATGATTCAGTGGCAATGGCCCCTGAGGCCCTGTGCCCAGGTAGGGCGCCCACACTCACAGGCAAATCAAAGCAACTTCCAAATGAGTCAGCTCTTCACATCTAGTGGCCAAAGTATTGGAGTTTCAGGTTCAATATTAGTCTTTCCAATGTATATTCAGACCTGATTTCCTTTAGGATGGAGTGGTTGGGTCCTCTTATAGTCTAAGCAAACTTCAAGCATCTTCTTCAGCACCACAGTGCAAAAGCATCAAATCTTTGGCTGTCAACTTTCTTTATAGTCCATCTTTCACATCCATACATGACATGGAAAAACCTTAGCCTTGACTAGACGGATCTTTGTTGGCAAAGCAATGTCTCAGCTTTTTAATATGCTGTCTAGTTTGGTTATCACTTTCCTTCCAAGTCATAAGCATCTTTTAATTTCATGGCTGCAGTCACCATCTGCAATGATTTCCGAGCCCCGAAAAATAAAATCTGCCACTGTTTCCACTGTTTTCCCATCTATTTGCCAAGAAGTGATGAGACTGGATGCAATGATCTTAGTTGTCTGAACGCTGAGCATTAAGCTAACTATTTCACTCTCCTCTTTCTCTTTCATCAAGAGGCTCTTTAGTTCTTCACTTTCTGCCATCAGGGTGGTGTCATCTGCATATCTGAGGTTATTGATATTTCTCCCAGCAATCTTGATTCCAGTTTGTGCTTCATCCAGTGCAGCATTTCTCACGATGCCCTATATATAAGCAGATATAAGTTAAATAAGCAGGGTGCCAATATACAGCCTTGACATATTCCTTTTCCTATTTAGAACCAGTCTGTTGGTCCAGGTCCAGTTCTGTTTCTTCCTGACCTGCATATAGGTCTTTCAAGAGGCAGGTCAGGTGATCTGGTACTCTTATCTCTTTCAGAATTTTCCCCAGTTTATTGTGATACACACAGTCAAAGGCTTTGGCATAGTCAACAAAGCAGAAATATGTGTTTTTCTGGACCTCTCTTGCTTTTTCAATTATCCAGTGGATTTTGGCAATTTGATCTCTGGTTCCTCTGCCTTTTCTAAATCCATCTTGAACATTTGGAATTTCACGGTTGACATATTGCTGAAGCCTGGCTTGGAGAATTTTGAGTGTTACTTTACTAGCATGTGAGATGAGTCCAGTTGTGTGACAGTTTGAGCATTCTTTGTCATTGCCTTTCTTTGAGACTGAAATGAAAACTGAGCTAACAACCTAGATGTTTTCAATCGCATATGCTAAAAGAACTGCCTTTGCAGTTTCCAAGGGAAAAAAGTTTCATTTTAACCAATTTTCTCTGAAGTTCAAGGAATATCATGGACATCTTCCATCAAAAAGTCATCTTTCTTTTATGTAATCACAGTTTCATGCCTAAATTATAGACCAACTCATGCTCAAATTGACTCTGATATCAGGGGCAGATCAGCTAGCTGATAAAAAGCTTGGATTGTCCCTCTGGAGGAAAGTGTGACCTTGGTCCCAAGAGAAGAATCTGAGGGCTTAAGGGAATTTGCAGGAGTGGGGAAATCTTGGTCCATCCTACATGTACCGTACTTAAATAATGCTTATTTATTTTACGGAATTAAAAAAAAAAAAAAAAAAACAGATGATAAAAACAAATATAAATCACTGAAAGGTAAATAAATTCATCATCTGTGATTGAAAGCTGCATTCTAAGAAAGCTGTGTTCTCTTAACCTAGAGAGTAGACTAAATTCCAGTCTGGTACCAGCTTACCAGATAACAAACAAAAAGCGTTGTTTATGGGTAAGCTCAGGAAAGTCTTTTCCATGTATCTTGAGGTAGCAGTATTTTTGCAAAGGCATCAGTGTGAAACCATGGAAGGCATGTTTAAAACCTGATTAGATAAAAATTGACAAAATAAAAATTGACAAAATTGACAAAATAAAAATTGACAAAAAAAGTGACAAAATAGTCACTGCTGTGACTTGAAACACTTTAATATGATAACTAGAATTATAACTGACAGCATTTTACCAGGACATATCAGATTTTCATGGATGTCACATAGTTTCTAGGATACCTACATTAGTAACTGAAGGAGTCTTTGGGCTTAGAAAAGAAAACAACAGTCTCAAAGGCCCTTGCTTGTATCATTTAACATTGGAGAAAACAAAATCGAACTTTAGGTCCCACCCTGAGGCTCCAGGCCGGTTATATCTATCTATTTTCCCATGCAGCGTAGTGCCTGCTGGAAGTCCAAGGGATTTATCCTGCCTGGTAATTTCACCAGCTGGGACTCCACAACCCTTAGTCTGGCCGGCTGACCCAGCCCTGCTTCCAGCACTTTGCAGGCCAGCCGGCCCTTGACCACCTGCTGGGACAGGAAAGGGAAGGGTCCACGAATTGCATCCTAGAAACTTAGTAGGGTGCATGTATTTAAAAACCTGGTGGCCACCCAGGCAGGAGAGAAGGGAGGAGGGCACCTTGCTGCCCTTTCATGGGGGAATCTGTGGCTGTCCTGCTGAGAGGGGGCCTTTCCATGGGGACCCTGTGCAATAAGTTTGGTGTTTTGGAACTGAATAATTAGAACGTGTAAAATTTTTAATTTATGTGGTGCTTTAATTAAAAAAAAAAAAAAAAAACAAGCAGCTCCAAGTTTTCTGCAAATTGAGGCCTCAAACTTGAAGGCCTATTTTCCTTCCACTGTGGCATTCTATGAAGAAATGTGCGTTTTTTAAAGAAAAGGGTCAGAAAAGTGAGGGAAACAGAAAAGCCAGAGGTGCCCCAGGAGTTTGGTGAAGGTCTTAGGAGGTCACTTGTAAATGCTGCTGGCCATCGGGAGGCAGTCTCTTGTGACCAATGGGCACAGAGCTCTGCAGGCTTGTCCTTTGCATGGATGTTCTTGTTTGTGGAAATCCAGCTCAGAGCCATCTCCTGATGTGTAAGAATTTCCCAGACTAGACCCCTAGGCAAATCCCACAGGGCCAGGGACTCCTTTCTTCATTGTATTTGTCTGTTTGACTGAAAACCAGAAATGGCATATTTTTCTTTCAATCTGGTCTATCATCCAGGCCTTGGAGTAATATTTCCCCTCCCCCTCAATAGGCTTGGGTTCCGGTGATGAATTATAGTCAGTTGTCCATGATTTTGCAGATGAGGAAACTGAGAGTCGGAGAGGGCGGAGGACTGTCCAAGGGAGAATGGGATATCCTTCCAGGAACACTGGCTCCTGGGTTTTTAATGAGCTTCCTACCCAGCATGGTCATTAAGTGGCAAGGGTTGACATTGAGAATAAACTATTGGTGGAAATGAAAAAGGCTTTTTGAAAGAATGTGCCTACCAGCTGTGCATCTTATGGAGTATTTTCATTGTACTTCCCAGCCCTTGGAAAGTGCTGGGCACAGGGCAGATGCTTCATCATTTTTATTGAATAAGTTCAATGTCACACAATTGTATCTGTAGTGTCAGCAACACTATGAGGTATATTAGAACAGTGATGGTCCCAGTTGGTACCCACAAGGATATTTTTAAAAAATGAAACAAATCTCTCTGATCATCACCAAGGCTATCAGAAGTCTACTGCAGACTCCACACAAGGGAGGGTCTACCTCTTGGGACACCCCCACTTCAGCATCTCCCTAAACCAGCAATCTAGGACAGCTGAGTACACTTGAAGTTCCTTCCTTGACATTGGGAGTTTTTTTGGAAGACAATTTTTTGACAGACAGGGGTGGGGCAAGGTTTTGGGATCTTTCAAGTGCAGTCCATTTATTGTGCACTCTATTTCTGTTTCTGTTCCCTGGAGGCTCAGTTGGTAAAGAGTCTGCCTGCAATGAGGGAGACCCGGGTTTAATCCCTGGGTCAGGGAAATCCCCTGGAGAAGGAAATGACAGCCCACTCCAGAATTCTTGCCTGAAGAATTCAATGGACTGAGGAGCCTGGTGGGCTACCAAGGGCTGGACATGGCTGAGTGATCAAACTCTTATTTCTATTATTATTTCACCAGCTCCACCTCAGATCATCAGGCATTAGATCCTAGAGGTTGGGGGCACCTGCTTTAGTTCCCTCTTTCATCTTCTACACAGCTCCAGCATGCTTCCTCCTCCTCTTCCACCTGCAGAACTACCTGCTGGGCTTCTCTGAGTGTGATTAAGAGTTTCCTTCCCTCACTGTCTTTCCTCTGAGTCCCTTTTCCTAAATGGGTTTCCATGATCTCCTTTAGGCACTTTTTCCCCAGGTGGTGCTAGTGGTAAAGAACCTACCTGCCAATGCAGGAATCCTATCCCTGGGTTGGGAAGATCCCCTGGAGGAGGGCACCCAACCCACTCCAGTATTCTTGCCTGGAAAATTCCCATGGACAGAGGAGCCTGGTGGGCTCTGACAGTCAGACGTGATTGAAGCGACTTAGCACAGCATACCATAGGACCTTTGAACTGCAGACTCATGTGATTGTTTGGATTCTTTGGAGTCCCTTGTTATTCCACGTGTATGTTAGGGTCAGCTTGTATATTGCTTCCTAAAGGCCTGGAGAGGGTAATAGGCAGGAAGGCCAGGGGTCTCCAGACAGAGGGAATAGGCTGCAAGTGTCAGACGTTTTTTCATCTCTCAAGCAGCTGGAGGAACGAAACGAGTGCTACATTTTTTCCCCTTCTCAATACAAATTTAAGAGGTTTCTCTTAAAATTTTGTGTTGCTATGACGACTCCTGGCTCCACCTGAACTTAACTTTTCTCAAACCTTCAGCTAAGCAATGCATTTTGTCTTAAGGAAAGGTTTGTCTTAAGCTATGTTAATATACTACGTGTTTCTGCTAGACTCTGTCTTCAGGTCGGTTCCCCCTAAAGGCTCAGAACCGACTTGACAAACCAATATGTTTTACTCATACCTGTTCTCCTAATCTATGTTAATGAAATGATATATTTGCTTGGAAATCTGCCTTTCTTCAAAATTCATGTCAATCATTCTATGGCCCGGGATGACTCACCTGCTGCCAATATTATCTCAATGCATGTTGTGGGTGAGGGGCCTGGTGTCATTCTCTGAGACATTGCCTTTCTTTCATTAGCAGACTGCTAGTGGCTGTATAACATCTGCCTAAAGACTAGCAGGGGGTACTCTTACTGCCCCCGTCTGATGTCTATGTCAGCAGCTTTCTCTATCTCTTTTATACTTTAATAAAACTTTATGACACAAAAGCTCTGAGCGATCAAGCTTTGTCAACTGGCCCTGGATTGAATTCTTCTCCTCTGGAGGCCAAAAATCCTGGTGCCTTTTGTGGTTCAGCAATGACCTTTCAGTCTTTTGTAATTCATATTGAATCTTCATTTCAGATTGAAGATGCATTCCATGGTATTGCCATCTTAAGTCTTTCCATCGCTATGGAATATCTGTGCATGTATTCAGGATATTTTTCAGCAATCGTGTATAATTTCCAATGTGCCAGTCTTGTCATCCTCATTACACCCATGGCAAAATATTTTATTAATGTTGACACTATCAAAAGGAAATTGTTTTTTTAAATTCCTTTTCAGATTATTATTTGCTAGTGTATACAGATAAAACTGTGTAATCATTCATTTTTATCAGCTTGGACAGCTTGATAGTTGTCTTTACTTTCTTTACTTCCTCATACTTTAAGATTATCCTAGCTTATATATTTACTGTCTCGCCCCTAGTCTCAATCGTTTATTCAAAGAATTTCTGTCCTTTTTTTTAAACACTGAATTATTTTTGACAATGCTGGGTCTTTGTAGCTAGATGCCTAGTTGTAGTGAGCAGAGGCTACCCTCTAGTTGACTTGCCATGGCTTCTCATTGCAGCGCTTTCTCTGGTTGCAGAACTTGGGCTCTGGAGCATGCAAGTACTTCAATAGTTGTACGGGGGCTTAGTTGCCCCTGGGCATGTGGAATCCTCTAGGACCAGGGGTTGAACCAGTGTTCCCTGCATTGGTAGGCAGATCCTTTACCACTGGGCCACCAGGGACATTTCCTGTTCTTTTTCATTATAGAGTGATATTTAAAACATACATGTAGGAGCTAAATATGCTCAGCTGACAATATTTGGAAATATATACATGTATTCCAGCTTATATATTCAGTTGAGGGTAATTTGTGATGATGTCTCCATGAATCTTGTAACCTTTCCTTTTGTTTATCCATAACTTACCATTCCAATGGTAAGATACCTGGCTTCCACCACTTGTCATGTATGGAATTCAGTGCTTGTCCCATGTGGTTACTGAAACAACTGTCAGACTGTCTTCCAAAGGGGGCTGTGCATGCATCCCACCAGTATCTTGAGTATGTTTCTGTAGGAGAGTTTACTATCAGTATACCCTCCGTGGCCAGGTGTCTATTTCAATCTTTACCAGTTATGAATGGGCTTGTTTGCTCTAGTGTTCTTGGACAATTTGAGGACTCCTGTCTAGTTATGAGGGACACAGGAATCTCCTTGAGGCTTGGCAGGGCAATCAGCACACTTCTCGAGGTGAGGAGGGAGACCCAGGGTCCCTTTCCAGTTGCCATAGGGATATTGGGATTCCTACCAATTTTCAAGAGGAGTCAGGCATCATCACCTTTTGAATCATTGAATTCTGCATGCCTCTCGAGGTGTCAACGGGATGTGAGGCCTCCTGTCGATAAGAGGCGGGGACCTAGGACTTTCTCTATGCTCTCCATAGGGGATTCACACATCCCTTCATCCTGTGAGATGAAAGATGAGCCTGCATTCAAGCCACTGTAGGGAAATCGGACCTTCTTTCGAGTCAGGGCGTCTCAGGGGCAATTCCACTTGAGGCAGCAAACTCAGGGTCCCTCCCACATACTTACTGCTGAGAGACACCTCCTCTGGTTGTGCTTGTGGAATGGTGGCATACCTCTTGAGTGGAAGCCAGGGAATCAGCTCTCATTTCAAGATGATTTGGGGTACATGGAGCTTTCCTCGAGTTGCTGTGCTGAACTTGGTGTTCTTCTAGACTTGGGACAGTGTTCTCGGGGAATCTCTGCAGTTGCCTAAAGGAAGCCAACCCACTTGTCGTGTTTGATGCGGAACACGGGATGGCTCTGAAGCCAATGCAGTGGAATAGGGACTCATCTCGAGTTGATTTGGGATACACGAAGCTATTTCCCATTGCTGCAGTGACATCAGGGTCCCTCTGGACTTGAGACAGTGTTCTTGGGGACTCTCTGGAATTCCATCAAGCAAGTAATGGCTCCTTACGTATTTGATGGGGAACACAGAATTGCTCTGCATGCAATGCAGGGGAATCAAGCCTCATCTCGCCGCGAGAAGGCAGTCTCATGGTTTCTCTCGAGTTGCGGCGCGAACCTGGGGTATATTCTCCAGGTACGGCGGGGATGGCCCTTCAAAACTCATGTTTGTTCAGCGACGTCAGGACTCCTGTCTAATTACGAGGGACACCTCAGGAATCTCTTCGAGGCTTGGCAGGGCAATAGGGACGCTTCTCAATGTGAGGCGGGAGACCCAGGGTTCCTTTCCAGTTGCCACAGTGAGACTGGGATTCCTATCAATTTTCAAGAGGAGTCAGGCGTCATCACCTTTTGAAACATTGAATTCCGCCTACCTCCATGTCAAAGGGATGTGAGACCTCCTGGCGTGATGAGGCCAGGACTTAAGGCTTTCTCTAGGGTCTCCGTATTGGATTCAGACATCCCTTCATCTTGTGCAATGAAAGACGAACCTGCATTCAAGCCACTGCAGGGAAATCCGGCCTTCTTTCTTGTCAGGGCATTCGGACTCCATTCCACTTGAGGCAGCAAACTCAGGGTCCCTCCCCCATATCTATTGATGAGAGAAGCCTCCTCTTGGGGTGCTTATGGAAAGTTGGCATACCTCTTAAGTTGAATCCTGGGAATCTGCTCTCATCTCGAGATGATTTGGGGTACATAGAGCTTTTCTCAAGTTGCTGTGCTGAACCTGGTGTTCCTCTAGACATGGGACGGTGTTTTCGGGGAGTCTCTGGAGTTGCCTAAAGAAAGTGAAGCAACTTGTCTTGCTTGATGGGGAAAGCGGAATTTCTCTGGAGCTAATGTGGCAGAATCGGGCCTCATCTCCAGTTGATTTGGTGTACACGGAATTATTTCGCATTGCTGCAGTGACCTCAGGGTCCCTCTAGGCTTGTGAGTGTGTTCTTGGGGACTCTCTGGAGTTCCATCAAGCAAGTCAAGGCTCCTACGCATTTCATGGGGAAAACGGAATTGCTTTGCACGCAATGCAGAGGAATCTGGCCTCATATAGTGGCGAGGGGATGTCTCATGCTTTTTCGCGAGTTGCGCTGGGAACCTGGAGTATATTCTCGAGTTACAGCGGGGATGGCCCTTCAAAAGTCGTGTTTGTTCAGCGACATCAGGACTCCTGTCTAGTTATGAGGGACACCTCAGGAATCTCTTCGAGGGTTGACACATCAATAGGGACGCTGCTAGAGGTGAGGCGGGAGACCCAGGGTCCCTTTCCAGTTGCCACAGGGATACTGGGATTCCTATCACTTTTCAAGAGGAGTCAGGCATTGTCACCTCTTGAAGCAATGAACTCTTGGTGCCTCTCTAGGTGTCAAAGGCATGTGAGGCCTCCTGTCGAGAGGAGGAGGGGAACTAGGGCTTTCTCTAGGGTCTCCACAAGGGATTCAGACATCCCATTGTCTGGTGAGATGAAAGACAAGCCTCCATTCAAGCCACTGCAGGGAAATCAGGCCTTCTTTTGAGTCAGGGCATCTCGGTGTCCATTCCATTTGACGCAGCAAACTCAGGGTCCAACTCACATACCTATTGCTGAGAGAAGCCTCCTCTAGAGGTGCTTGTGGAAAGTTGGCATACCACTTGAGTCAAAGCCAGGGAATCAGCTCTAATCTCGAGACGATTTGGGGTACATGGGGCTTTCTTCGAGGTGCTGTGTTGCAACTGGTGTTCCTCCAGACTTGGGACGGTGTTCTCGGGGAATCTCTGGAGTTGCCTAAAGGAAGTAAAGCCACTACTCCTGTTTGATGGGGAACACGGGATGGCTCTGGAGCAAATGCAGGGGAATTGGGCCTTGGCTCGAGTTGATTTGCAGTATGGAGCTATTTCGCATTGCTGCGGTGACACAAGGGTCCCTCTAGACTTGTGACAGTGTTCTTGGGGACTCTCTGGAATGCCATCAAGCAAGTCAAGATTCCTTACGTGTTTGATGGGGAACACGGAATTGCTCTGCAATGCAGAGCAATCAGGCCTCATCTTGCGGCCAGGGGGAAGTCTCATGGTTTATCTCAAGTTGCGGTGGGAACGTGGGGCATATTCTCGAGTTAAGGTGGGGATAGACTTTCAAAACTCCTGTTTGTTAAGCGACATCAGGACTCTTGTCTAGTTATGAGAGACACCTCAGGAATCTCTTTGAGGCTTGGCAGGGCAATAGGGACGCTTCTTGAAGTGAGGCGGGAGACCCTGGGTCCAATTCCAGTTGCCACAGTGATATTGGGATCCCTATCACATTTCAAGAGGAGTCAGGCATCGTCACCTTCTAAGCATTGAACTCCGCGTGCCTCTCGAGGTGTCAAAGGGATGTGAGGCCTCCTGTCGAGATGAGGCGGGGACATAGGGTTTCCTCTAGGTCCTCCACAGGGGATTCAGACATCCCTTCATCTTGTGAGATGAAAGACGAGCCTACATTAAAGCCACTGCAGGGAAATCTGGCCTTCTTTTGAGTCAGGTCATCTTGGTGTTCATTCCACTTCAGGAAGCAAACTCAGGGTCCAACTCACATACATATTGCTGAGAGAAGCCTCCTCTTGAGGTGCTTGCAGAAAGTTGGCATACCTCTTGAGTCGAAGCAGGGAAATCAGCTCTAAATCTCAAGACGATTTGGGGTACATGGGGCTTTCCTCGAGTTGCTGTGTTGCACCTGGTGTTCCTCTACACTTGGGACAGTGTTCTCGGGGAATCTCTGGAGTTGCTTAATGAAGTCATGCCACTTGTGTTTGATGGGGAACGCAGAATGACTCTGGAGCCAATGCAGGGGAATGGGGCAGCATCTCGAGTTGATTTGGGGTAGACGGATCTATTTCCCGTTTCTGCACTAACCTCACGGTCACTCTAGACTTGTTACAGTGTTCTTGGGTACTCTCTGGTGTCCCATCAAGCAAGTCAAGGCTCCTTACATGTTTGATGGGGAACACAGAATTGCTCTGCATGCAATGCAGAGGAACCGGGGCTCATCTCGTGGCCAGGGAGAAGTATCATGGTTTTTCTCGAGTTGCGGTGGGATCCTGGGGTATATTCTCGAGTTACGGTGGGGATGGCCCTTCAAAACTCGGATTTGTTCAGCTATGTCAGGACTCCTGTCTAGTTAAGAGGGACACCTCGGGAATCTCTTCGAGGCTTGGCAGGCAATAGGGACGCTTTTGGAGATGAGGCGGGAGACCCAAAATCCCTTTCCACTTGTGACATGGATATTGGGATTCCTATCACTTTTCAAGAGGAGTCAGGCATCGTCACCTCTTGAAGCAATGAACTCTTGGTGCCTCTCTAGGTATCAAAGTCATATGAGGCCTCCTGTCGAGATGAGATGGGGAACTAGGGCTTTCTCTAGGGTCTCCACAGGGGATTCATACATCCTTTCATCTGGTGAGATGAAAGACGAGCCTGCATTAAAGCCACTGCAGAGAAATCGGGCCTTCTTTTGAGTCAGGGCATCTCGGGGCCCATTCCACTTCAGGCAGCAAACTCAGGGTCCAACTTACATACCTATTGCTGAGAGAAGCCTCCTCTAGAGGTGCTTGTGGAAAGTTGGCATACCTCTTGAGTTGAAGCCAGGAAATCAACTCTAATCTCGAGACGATTTGGGGTACATGGCGCTTTCCTCGAGTTGCTGTGTTACGCTTGGTGTTCCTCTAGACTTATGACAGTGTTCTCGGGGATTCCCTGGAGTTGCCTAAAGGAAGTCAAGCGCCTTGTCGTGTTTGATGGGGAAAGTGGGATGGCTCTGGAGCCAATGAAGGGGAATCGGGCCTCATCTCGAGTTGAAATGAGTGAATCACGTGTGAATCACGTGTGCATCAAGTGTGAATCACGTGTCCATCATGTGTGTGTCACGTGTGTGTCACGTGTGCATCACGTGTGCATCATGTGTGTGTGACATGTCCATCACGTGTGAGTCACGTGTTCATCAGGTGTGTGTCACGTGTCCATGACGGGTGAATCACGTGTTCATCACATGTGTGTCACTTGTGTGTCACGTGTGCATCACGTGTGTGCACGTGGGAATCACGTGTGCGTCACGGGTGCGTCATGTGTGCATCACGTGTCCATCACGTGTGCGTCACTGGTGCATCACGTGTCCATCACGTGTGCGTTACGTGTGCGTCACGAGTTCATCATGTGTGCGACATGTGTTCGTCACGTGTTCATCACGTGTGCATCACGTGTGCATCAAGTTTGCGTCACGTGTGAATCACGTGTTCGTCACGTGTGTGTCACGTGTTCATCACGTGTCCATCATGTGTACATCACGTGTGAGTTACATGTGCGTCTCGTGTGCATCACATGTTCGTCATGTGTGCGTCACGTGTTCGTCACGTGTGTGTCACGTCTGCATCACGTATTCATCACATATGTGTTACGTGTGCATCACATGTGCATCACATGTGCGACACGTGTTCGTCACGTGCGCATCACGTGTGCATCAAGTTTGCGTCATGTGTGAATCATGTGTTCATCACGTGTGTGTCACGTGTTGATCACGTGTCCATCATGTGTGCATCACATGTGCGTCACGTGTGCATCTCGTGTGCATCACGTGTTCGTCACTTGTGCGTCACGTGTGTGTCATGTGTGCATCACGTATTCATCACATATGGGTTATGTGTGCATCACGTGTTCATCACGTGTGAGTCACATGTGTATCACGCGTGAATCACGTGTGCATCACGTGTGCATCAAGTGTTCATGACTTGTTCATCACATGTGCCTCACGTGTTGTTCACTTGTTCACAACGTCTGTGTGACGTGTGCATCATGTTTTCATCACGTGTGCATCACGTGTTCATCATGTGTGAGGCACGTGTTCATCACATGTGAGTCACGTGTTCTTCACGTGTGAATCATATGTCCATCACATGTGCATCACTTGTGCAACACGTGTTCATCACGTGTGCGCCACGTGTGCGTCACCTGTGAATCACTTGTTCATCACGTATTCATCACGTGTGTGTTATGTGTGCATCACGTGTTCATCACATGTGTATCACGTGTGAATCACGTGTGCATGACCTGTTCATTACATGTGCATCACGTGTGAATCACGTGTTCATCACGTGTGCCTCACTTGTGCACCACATGTTCATCACATGAGCATCACATGTGCATCACGTGTTCATCACGTGGGCATCATGTGTGCACCTCATGTGCACCTTGTGTGCATCACGTGTGAATCAGGAAAAGAACTGAATGGGATAGACTAGAGATCTCTTCAAGAAAATTAGAGATACCAAGGGAACACTTCATGCAAAACTGGGTTTGATAAAAGATAGAAATGCTATGGACCTAGCAGAAGCATAAGCTATTAAGAAGATGTGGCAAGAATACACAGAAGTACTGTAGAAAATATCTTCATGACCCAGATAATCACAACGGTGTGATCACTCACCTAGAGCGAGACATCCTGGAGTGTGAAGTCAAGTGGCAATTAGAAAGCATCGTAAGAACAAAGCTAGTGGAGTTGATGGAATTCCAGTTGAAGTATTTCAAATACTGAAAGATGATGCTGTGAAAGTGCTGCACTCATAATGCCTGCAAATTTGGAAATCTCAGCAGTGGCCACAGGACTGGAAAAGGTCAGTTTTCATTCCAAATAGAAAGAAAGGTAATCCCAAAGAATGCTCAAAATACCACACAATTATGCTCATCTCACACGCTAGTAAAGTAATGCTCAAAATTCTCCAAGCCAGGCTTCAGCAATACGTGAACTGTGAACTTCCAGATGTTCAAGCTGGCTTTAGAAAAGGCAGAGGAACCAGAGATCAAACTGCCAACATCTGCTGGATCATTGAAAAAGCAAGAGAGTCCCAGAAAAAAAAAAATCTATTTCTGATTTATTGACTACACCAAAGCCTTTGACTGTGTGGATCACAATTAACTGTGGAAAATTCTGAAAGAGATGGGACTACCAGACCACCTGACCTGCCTCTTGAGAAACCTGTATGCAGGTCAGGAAGCAACAGTTAGAACTGGACATGGAACAACAGACTGGTTCCAAATAGGAAAAGGAGTACGTCAAGACTGTACGTTGTCACCCTGCTTATTTAACTTATATGCCGAGTACATCATGAGAAATGCTGGGCTGGAAGAAGCACAAGCTGGAATTAAGATTGCCAAGAGAAATATCAATAATCTCAGACATGCAGATGACACCACCCTTATGGCAGAAAGTGAAGAAGAACTAAAAAGCCTCTTGATGAAAGTGAAAGAGGAGAGTGAAAAAGTTGGCTTACAGCTCAACATTCAGAAAACTAAGATCATGGCAACAGGTCCCATCACTCCATGGGAAATCGATGGGGAAACAGTGGAAGCAGTGTAAGATTTTATCTTTTTGGGCTCCAAAATCACTGCAGATGGTGATTGCAGCCATGAAATTAAAAGAAAATTACTCCTTGGAAGGAAAGTTATGACCAACCTAGATAGCATAATAAAAAGCAGAGACACTACTTTGCCAACAAAGGTCCCTCTGTTCAAGGCTATGGTTTTTCCAGTGGTCATGTACAGATGTGAGAATTGGACTGTGAAGAAAGTTGAGCACCGAAGAGTTTATGCTTTTGAACTGTGGTGTTGGAGAGGACTCTTGAGAGTTCCTTGAACTGCAAGGGCATCCAACTAGTACATCCTAAAGGAGATCAGTCCAGGGTGTTCATTGGAACGACTGATTCTGAAGCTGAAACTCCCATAATTTGGCCACCTGGTGCGAAGAGCTGACTCATTGGAAAATACCCTGATGCTGTAAGGGATTGGGGACAGGAGGAAAAGGGGATGACAGAGGATGAGATGGCTGCATGGCATCACCGACTCGATGTACATGAGTTCGAGAAATCTCCGGGAGTTGGTGACTGACAGGGAGGCTTGGCATGCTGTGATTCATGGGGTCCCAAAGAGTCAGACATGACTGAGCGACTGAACGGAACTGAACTGATATGAATAACTAATTAAAAGTAAAGTAAAGTTGCTCAGTCATGTCCAACTCTTTGTGGCCCCATGGACTATAGCCTACCAGGCTCCTCTGTCCATGGGGTTTTCCAGGCAAATGTACTGGAGTGGGTGGCCATTTCCTTCTCCAGGAGATCTTCCTGACCCAGGGATCTAACCTGGGTCTCCAGCATTGCAGACAGATGCTTTACCATTTGAGCCATATAATTCCATTGCTAACACGTGCAAGGGGCTACTCTTTGTGCCCTCTTCTGATGCCTATGTCAGAAGATTTCTCTATCTCCTTTATACTTTAATACAACTTTATTACACAAAAGCTCTAAGCAATCAAGCCTCGTCTCTGGACCTGAATTGAATTCATCTCCTCTGGAGGCCAAGAATTCCAGTGTCTTTGCGTGGTTCAGCAATACCTTTCAAGATCATCCTGGAGATTCTGGCCATGTACCTCAGGAACATGGTCAGATAGGAGGTCACCCTTGAGACTGTGGGCTTTTGACCCAGGTGCAGGGTGTTGGAGTGGCGGGAATCCTGGATAATTTGCACATGTGACCCCAGGTAAAGGGTCTGGGAGGTAAGGTCACCTTGGAGACTGTGAATATGCTACCCAAGGTGCAGGATGTGGGAAATAATGTCACCCTGGAGAATGTAGACTTCTAGCACAAGGGATGAGTTCTTGACATTGGGGTCTCATGGGAGACTGGATGATTCCGCTCAGACAGTGTGTGGGGATGGGATTCACCCTGGAGACTGTAGATATGTGATCTCAGGTACAGGATTTCCGAGGGGGTCACCCTGGAGCCTGTGAATATGTGATTCCAGGTGCAGAGTCTGCAAGGGAGTCACCATGGAACCTGTGTTTGTGTGACTCCAGGTGAGGTCTACAAAGTTTTGACAAACAGGAGACTGTGGACATGTGACCCCTATTACAGGGTCTTGGAGGGGGGAACCTTTGTGGCCAGGGTCATGGGATGCAAGGTTATATGTCTGGGAGGTGGGGATACCCTGAGAGTATGGAAGTGTGACCCCAGGTACAGGTTCTGGGAGTTGGTGCCATCCTGAAAATGGTGGACATTTCACCCGAGGTATGGTTTCTGGGAGGTGGGGTCACCCTGAAGACTCTGGACATGTGACCCCAAATGCAGGGTCTGGGAGGTAGACTCACCATGGAAAAAGTGGACTTGTGACCCCAGATACAGGATCTTGAGGGTGGGGTCACCTGGAGGCTGTGGACTTGTGACACCAAGTACAGGTTATACAGGGGGCCACCTTCGAGACTGTGGACATGTGATCACAGGTGTATGGTATGGGAAGTTTGGTAACCTAGGAGATTGTGGATATATGACAGTAGGTACAGGGTCTCAGGTATGTCCCCATGGAAAGTGTGGACATGTGACCCCAGGTGCAGGTTTGGGTGGGGTCACCCTGGAGACTGTGGTCGTGTGACCCAAAGTTCAGGGTAGGAAAAGGGTTTCACCCTGTAGACTGTGGATCTATGACCACAGGTACAGGATCTGGTGGTAGTCACTGTGGCGATGATGGACGTATGAAACCTAGTACAAGTTCACGGAGGGGGTCACCCTCCAAGACTGTGTACATGTGACCCTCGTTTCAGGGTCTGGGTTGAGGTCACTCTGGAAACTATTTGCCGTGTGACTTAGATGCAGGGTTAGGGGACGCGTTTACTTTGAAGATTGTGGTCATGTGACCTCAAATGCACCATTTGGGAGGCAAATCATCTTGGAGACTGGATACGTGACCGTAGATCCAGGGTCTGAATGGGATTCCCCAAGGTGAGATTGTGAATATGTGACTCCAGGTGCAGGGCCTGCGAGGGAGTCACCTTGGAACCTGTGTTTGTGTGACTCCAGGTGGAGGGTCTGGGAAGTGACGACACTCTGGAGACTGTGAACATGTGACCCCATTACAGGGTCTTGGAGGGGGTAACCCTGGCATCCAAGATCATGGGACACCATGTTAAATGTCTTGGCGTGTGGTAACCGAGACTATGGAAGTGGGACCCCAGGTACAGGTTCTGGGAATTGGGGCCAACCTGAGTGACTGTGGATGTTTCACCCTAGGTACAGTTTCTGGGAGGTGGGGTCACCCTGGAGACTCTCGACAAGTGACCCCAAGTGCAGAGTCTGGGAGGGGTCTCACCCTGGAAACAGTGGACTTGTGACCCGAGGTACAGGGTCTTAACAGTAGAGTCATCCTGGAGTCTGTCGACTTGTGACACCAGGTACAGGTTTAGGAGGGGGATCACCCTGGATACTGTGGATGTGTGATCACAGGTGCATGGTATTGGAAGTGGGGAAGTCCAGGAGACTGTATATATGACACTAGGTACAGGGTCTGGGGGATGACACCATGGAGAATATGGACTTGTGATCCCAGGTGCAGGTTCACAAGGTTCAGGGTACAAAATGGGTCTCATCAGGCAGACTGTTGAACTGTGACCACAAGTTCAGGATCTGCTGGTGGTCACTGTGGCAATGGTGATCGTGTGAAATCTGGAACAAGTTCAGGGAAGAGGTCACCCGTGAGACAGTGGACATCACTCTGGAGACTGTGGATGTGTGAGTAAGGTGCAGGGTTAGGGGATGGGGTCACTTTGAAGATTGTGGACATATGACCCCAGATGCACTGATTGGGGAGGCAAGTCATCCTGGATAGTGGGCATTCGACCCTAGATGCAAGGTCTGACCTGGGTCCCCCAAGACACTAGGATATCTGAACCCAGGTACAGGGTCTAGGATGGGGGTGATCCAGGAAACTCTGTATATGTGACCTCAGGTACAGTGTCTGGGAGGTACGGGGTCACTCTGGGGACTGCAGGCATTTAATGGCAGGGAAATGGTCTGGAAGGGGTGTCACCCTGCATGATGTGGATATGTGAGCCCAGGTGCAGTGGGCAAAGTGGGGTTCACGCTGGAAACTGTTGACATGTGACTCCAGGTGCAGGGTATGGGAGGGCGAACATCCTGGAGATTGTGGATGTGTGTAAATAAGCACAGGGTCTGGCAGGGGAGGGTTACCCTGGAATCTGTGGCCAAGTCACCAAAGGTATAGGGCATGAGAGGTCGGGTCACACTGGATACTGAGAACATGTGACCCAAGTTACAGAGACCAGGAAGGGGGTCACCACGGAGCCTGTGAATCTGTTAGTACATGTGCAGAGTCTGGGAAATGACATCACACAAAAGTCTAGGGACATGGGATGCCAGGTGAACGGTCTGGGAGGGAGTCACCCTGGAGTCAGTTGACGTGTGACCCTGGGTACAGGCACTTGTGGGTGGGGAAAGCCTCGAGACTGTGGACATGTGATCCCAGTTACTAGCCCTTGAATGTGGGTAAATCCAGGAGACTCTGGACATGTGACCCCAGGTATAGGGTGGGGAAGTTGGAGTCACCCTGGCGACTGTGCCAATGTAATCACATGTACAGAGTCTGGGGAGGCGTGTATTCCTGGCCAACATGTACATGTAACCCCAGGTAGAGGGTTAGAGATACGGGGTCACCCTGGAGACTGGGGCAATGTGACCAGAATTACAATATTCTGTGAGGTGTAGTCACCCTGGAGACTGCGGAGGTGTGAGACCTGGTGCATGATCTGGGAGGGGTTGCCACCCAGGAGACCATGGATGTGTGACCCTAGCTAGGTTCACGGGCTTGGAATTGGTGTCACCCTAGAACCAGTGGGTGTTTGAACCGAGTACAATTGTTTGACAGGTGGTGTTACCCTGGGCGCTGCGGACATATGAACCCAGGTGCAAGTTCTGGCAAGTGGGGTCACCCTGAGACTATCTACGTGTGACCCTAGGTACAGGGTTTGGGAGTTGGTGAATGTGCCCATGTGACACCATGTACAGTGTCTAGGAGGGTGTTCACCCTAGAGACTGTGGGTATGTGTCCCAAGGTACAGTGTCTGGAGTGTGAGGCCATGCTAGAATCTGTGGACATGTGACACTGGGTGCTGGGGTCAATAGTCCAGCATCTGGAAGACTGTGGTTATGTGAGCCCTGGTACAGTGATTTGGATGAGTCACCTGTGAGACTGTGGATATGTGGCTCCAAGTGCAGGGTCTATGAGGGAGTCATCCTGGAACCTCTGTTTGTGTGCCTGCAGGTGAAGGTTCTGGGAAGTGATGACATACAGGAGACTGTGGACATGTAAACCACATTACAGGGTCTTGGAGGGTGTAACCCTGTGGACCAGGGGCATGGAACAGCCTCAATGTCTATGGAAGAGTGACTCCAGGTACCGTTTCAGGGAGTTGGGACCATCCTGAAAACAGTAGACGTTTATCCCCAGGTAAAGTTTCTGGGAGGTGAGATCACACTGGAGACAGGAGTGTGACCCCAGGTATGGGATCTTGAGGGTGGGGCCATCCTGGTGGCTGTGGACTTGTGACACAAGGTACAGGAATGGGATCGGGGTCACCTTGCAGACTGAGCATGTGATCCCAGGTGCATGATATGGGAAGTGGGGTAACCCGGGAAACTGTGGATATATGACACTACGTATAGGGTCTGCGCAGATATATGACACTAGGTACTGGAGTGGGCAACCCACTCCAGTACTCTTGCTTGGAAAATCCCATGGATGGAGGAGCCTGGTAGGCTGCAGTCTATGGGGTCCCTAAGAGTCAGACATGACTGAGTGACTTCATTTTCCCTTTTCACTCTCATGCTTTGGAGAAGGAAATGGCAACCCACTCCAGTGTTCTTGCCTGGAGAATCTCAGGGATGGGGGAGCCTGGTGGGCTGCCATCTATGGGGTCGCAGAGTTGGACACGACTGGCATGACTTAGCAGCAGCAGCAACAGCAGCAGCAGTACAGGGCCTGGGGGATGTCACCATGGAGAGTATGGACATGTGACCCCAGGTGCAGGTTTGGCAGGGATGACCCTGGAGACTGGCTAGGTGAACCAAGGTTTAAGGTAAAAAATGGTCTCACCCTGCAGACTGCGGACCCTGACCACAGCTACAGGATCTGGTGGTGGTCACTGTGGAGATGGTGCATGTGTGAAACCTGATAGAAGTTCAAGGAGGGGGTCAATATGGAGAAGGTGGAGGTGTGACCCTATGTGCAGGGTCTGGAGTGAGGTCATTCTGGAAACTGTGGCTGTGTGACTAAGGTTCAGGGTTAGGGACTGGGGTCACTTTGCAGAATGTGGACATGTGACTCCACATGCACCGTTTGGGTCATCCTGGAAACTGTGGACAAGTCACCAAAGTACAAGGTATGAGAGGTGGTGTCACACTGGAGACTGAGGACATGGGATCCAAATTACAGGGTCTGGGAAGGGGATCACCATGGAGACTGTGGATCTGTGACCACAGGTATAGGGTCTGGGAAGTGATATCACACAGGAGACTGTGGACATAGGATGCCAGGTGAAGGGTCTGGGAGGGAGTCACCCTGGAGTCTGTGGACGTATGAAACCAGGTAAAGGCTCTTGAGGGTGGGGAAAGCCTGGTGACTGCGACCTGTGACCCCAGGTACAGGGTTGGGAATATAGCATCGCCCTGGAGACTGTGCAAATGCGACCCCAGGTACAGGGTCTGGGGAGAGGTGTCATCCTGGACACCGTTGATATGTAACCTCAAGTACAGTGTCTGAGATATAGGGTCACCCTGGAGACTGAGGCCATGTGGCCAGAGGTACAATAGTCAGTGAGGTGGGTTCACCTTGGAGACTGTGGATGTGTAACCCCAGCTGCAGTGTCTGGGAGGGGTGTCAACCTGGAGACTGAGGACATGTGAGACCAGGTGCATGATCTGGGAGGGGTTGCGACCCAGAAGACTATGGATCTGTGTCCCCAATATCAGACTTTGGTGTGGATGTTACCATGGAGACTGTGGATGTTTGACACCAGGTGAAGGAACAGGGAAGGGCATCACCCTCGAGACCCTGGAGGTAGGATCCCAGGTTCAGAGTCTGGGAAGGGAGTTCTTCAGGAGTCTGTGGAAATGTTATGTCAGAAAAAGGGCCTGCAGTGGTTACCCTGGTGACTATGTACATGTGACACATAATACAAATACTGAGATTGGGGGTCATCCTGCAGACTGGAGAAATGTAACCACAGGTGCAGATTCTGAGGACGGGGTCACCTTGGAGACTGTTGACATGTGACATCAGGTGCTTCATCTTGGAGGTAGATCATTCTGGAGATTCTGGACATGTGACCCCAGGAACAGGGTCTGAGAGGGTGTCACCCTTGAGATTGTGGGCTTTTGACCCAGGTACAGCATGTTGGAAGGGTGGTAACCCTGGAGAATGTGCACATTTGACACCATGTACAGGCTCTGGGAGGTGAGTTCACCCTGCTGACTATGGCTATGTGACCCAAGGTGTGACTCTGGAGACTGTGGATATGTGATCCAAGGTGTGAGTCTGGAGACTATGGATATTTCTCACCCAAATCAGGTCTGGGGATGGGGATCACACTGGAGGCTGTAGATATGTGACCCCAGGTGCAGGGTCTGCAAGAGGTACACCCTGGAGCCTGTGGATATGTGACCCTGGGTGCAGGATCTGGGTGCTTGGGTCACCCTGGAGACTGTGGTCATGTGAGCCCCAGTGTGGGGTTTTGAATGAGTCACCCTGGAGACTGTGGATAAGTGACTCCAGGTGCAGGGTCTGCAAAGGAGTAACCTGGAAACTGTGATTGTGACTCTAGGTGAAGGGTCTGGGAAGTGACGACACACAGCAGACTGTGGACATGTGATCCCCATTACAGGGTCATGGAGAGGGTAACCTTGGCTAACAGGGACATGGGAAACCAGGTTCAATGTGTGGGAGGTGGGGTAACCCTTAGAATTTGGAAGTGTGACCCCAGCTACAGGTTCTGGGAATTGGGTCCATCCTTAAAACTGTGGATGCTTCACACCAGTAGCTTCGGGGAGGTGGGGTCACCCTGAAGACTCTGGACATGTGACCACAAGTTCAAGTTCTTGGAGGTGGACTCGACATGGAAATAGTGGACTTGTGACCCCAGGTACAGGATCTTGAGGGTAGGGTCATCCTGGAGACTGTGGATTCGTGACACCAGGTATAGATTTTGGAGGGTTCACACTGGAGACTCTGGATGTATGTTTCCTCTGCAGGAGAGCTCCAGTGAACCTAGGTCTGTCTGAAAAATTCTTGGATCATGTGGGGAAACACCCTGTGCGTTAATCTGGACACCCAGGTTCAAATTTGCATATTTTTCTCGGGTGGCCCTAAAGTGGTGTAACCTATCCACATCTTGAAAATCCGTCCAATTGCCATTTTCTTACTTTCGACAGAGCTAACTTTGTTCCACCCCTGGGGTTTCTGAAGCACATGGGCGGCTCGCAACTCCTATCTTTGGGCCTATTTACACTGGAGTGTCACCTTACAGAGGTGACCACAGTAAGGGACCCAACACTCTGAGACATATTCCCACAGTCTGCTTCCTCAAGGGCAGTACCAGTATCACCTAGATATGTGTTTGAAAGGTGGGAAAATGCACCAAGACACAGGGCACAGGCTCTCGAATTTAGGTCCTCTGAGCAGAACTAGAGGGTTCATGTCTTAGGAGCTAAAGAGTTCCTGCAAGGGACAGGTTTGAAAACACACTCTCTGTGGGTGCCTTTCCTTCCTTGAAGAAATATAGGTTTGCCAGTATCCTGCAAACTGAGAGTCACACAGTGCTTGAAAAGTGCTCGCTTAGACATGAGTTTTCAATGGTAATTTCCACTTGGGGCTGTAGTCAAACAGAGGGGTTCCACACTCACTGGGAAAGACAAGGCAATATCTAAATGTCTGTTCCATCCCGTTTTCTCTGTAGGAGAACTCTAGTGAACGTAAGTCTGTCTGGAAAATTCTTGGATCCTTTGGGGACACACCCTGTTTGTGAACCAGGATACCAGAATGAGGGGGCACAATTTGTGTTTCTCTCTGTGGACCTTAAAGCAATGTAGCCTAGCAACAGCTTGAAAATCCATCCACTTGCTCTTTTCTTGATTCTGAGAGAGCTAGATTTGCTCCTTCCTTTTTGATTTTTGAAGCAAGTGGGTGAATTTCAACTCCCAGCTGTGGGCCTTTTCACAGTGGAATGCCACCTCGCTGAAGTGAGTATAGTGAGGAACCTAGTCCTCTTGGACACACTCTCGCAGACTTCTTCCTCATGTGCAGTACTGGTATAGCCTAGGAATGGCTTTGCAAGGCTTGGAAAGTGCAGGGAGAAACATGGCCTTGACTCTGGAATTTAGTTCCTCTGAGCACTACTGGAGGCCTCCCATCTGGGAAGCTAAACAGTTCCTGCAAGATAGAGGGTTGAGAATACACTCTCTTTTGATGCCTTTCTTTCCTTGAGGGAAGATATCTTTCCCTGCATTCTGTGAACTGAGAGTCACACACTGCTTGAAAAGTGCTTGCTTGGAGGTTATCTTTCAGGGGCACTTTCTCCTTAAGTCTGTGACAATAGGGAGGGGCAAACCAACTTCCAATGTCTGTTCCATCCCATTTTCCCAGCAGGAGAGGTCTAGTGAGCCTAGTTCTGTGGAAAATTCTTGGATCCTGCTGGGACACACCCTGTGTTTGAACCTGGATACCTGACCTACAGGGCACAATTCACATTTTTCTCTCAGGGGGCCCTAAAGTGGTTCGGCCCAGCAACAGCTTGAAAATCCGTCCAATTGCTCTTTTCTTACCTCTGACAGAGCTAGCTTTGCTCTACCTTTTGGGGTTTCTGAAGCAAGCGGGTGGCTCACACCTTGGAGCTTTGAGCCTGTCACTGGAATGTCACCTCACACAGTTGACCACAGTAAGGCACTCAGCCATTTCAGACACACTCCTGCTGCCAGCTTTCTCATGGTCAGTACCGTTATGATCTAGGAATGTGTTTGTCAGACTCGGAAATTACAGGGAGACACACGGCCCTGACTCAGGAATATAGGTCCTCTCAGCAGACCTGCTGGTCTCATGTTTTAGAAGCTCAAAATTTCCTGCAAGATAGAGGTTTGAAAACACACTCTCTGTGGACGTCTTTCCTTCCTCAAAGGAAGATAGCTTTCTTCACATTCTGCGACCTGAGAGTCACACTCTGCTTGAAAAGTGCTTGCTTGCGAGTCTATTTTCAGTGGCAATATCTCCTTGAGGCTGTGACCATAAGTAGCGGCCCCACACTCACAGGGAAAGGCAAAGCAACATCCAAATGGCTGTTCCAACCAGTTTTCTCTGTAGAAGAACTCTGGGGAGCAAAGGTCTGTCTGGAAATTTCTTGAATCACGAGGGAACACATCCCGTGTGTGAACCTGAATAAAGGGCCTAGGGTGCACAATTTGTATTTATCTCTCTGGAGCCATAAAGAGGTGTGGCTAGCAATTGCTTGAAAATCCACCCAATTACTTTTTTCTTACTTCTGACAGTGCAAACTTTAGTCCACCATTCAAGATTTCTGAAGCAAGTTGATGGCTCACAACTCCTGGTCACGTGCCGATTTGCCATGGAAAGTTACCTCATCTAGGTAAGCACAGTATGGTACTCAGCACCCTCAGACACACACCTGAAGCCTGTTTTCTCATGAGCAGACCTGGCGTTACTCAGAAATGTGTTTACAAAGCTCAGAAAATGCTCAAAAACACACTGCCCTTGCTCTGAAATTTAGGTCCTCTGTACCAACCTAGAGGTCTCATATCTTAGTATCTAGACAGTTCCTCATATAGAGAGCCTGTTTCCTCATGGGCAGTCCTGGTATGACCAAGAAATGTATTTACAAAGCTCAAAAAGTGCAGGAAAACACATTGCCCTGACTTTGGAATTGAGGTCCTCTGGGCAAATATGGAGAATTCACATCTTTGAAGCTAGACAGTTCCTAATAGACAGATTCTTGAAAACACACTGTCTATAAATACATTTCCTTCCTCAATGGAACGTAGGTTTCCAGTATTCCATGTCCATAGAGTCACATACTGCTTGAAAACACTTGTTGGAAGTCCTTTTTCATTAGCAATTGCTCCTGATAGTGTGACCATAGGGAAGGCCACCAAACTCACAGGAAAAGGAAAAGCAACAACCAAAGGTCAGTTCCATCATGTTTTCTCTGTAGTGGAGATTCAGTGTGCCTAGGTCTGTCTGGGAAATTCTTGGATCCTGAGTGGACACATCCTAGGTGTGAACATGGACAGTGGACCTTGGTGGCAAAATTCACCTTTCTCTCTCAGTTGGCCAAAAACAGTAGAGCATAACAACTACCTGGAAATGCATTTAGCTGCTGGTTTCTTACTTCTGGCAGTGATCACTTGGTACACCCTTTGGGATTTCTGAAGCAAGTAAGCAGCTAGCAACTCGTAGCCGCTCGCCCAATTACAGTGGAATGCTACATCATCTTGGTAAGTGCAGCATGGCACCCAGCAATCTCAGAAATCTTCCTGCAGCCTGTTTTTTCTTAAGGGCACTTCTGGTATGACCTAGGAATGTGTTTACAATGCTCAGAAAGAGTTCAGTTCCGTTCAGACGCTCAGCTGTATTCGACTCTTTGGGACCCCATGAATCGAAGCACACCAGGCCTCCCTGTCCATCACCAACTCCCGGAGCTTACACAAACTCATGACCATCGAGTTGGTGATGACATCCAGCCATCTCATCCTCTGTCATCCTCTTCTCCTCCTGCCCCCAAGCCCTCCCAGCATCAGGGTCTTTTCCAATGAGTCAACTCTTCACATCAGGTGGCCAAAGTACTGGAGTTTCAGTTTCAGCATCAGTCTTTCCAAAGAACACCCAGGACTGATCTCCTTTAGGATGGACTGGTTGGATGTCCTTGCAGTCCAAGGGACTCTCAAGAGTCTTCTCCAACACCACAGTTCAAAAGCATCAATTCTTCAGTGCTCAGCTTTCTTCACAGTCCAACTCGTACATCCATACATGACCACTGGATAAACCATAGCCTTGACCAGATGGAGCTTTGTTGGCAAAGAAATGTCTCCACTTTTTAATATGCTATCTAGGTTGGTCTTAACCCTTCCAAGAAGTAAGCATCTTCTAATTTCATGGCTGCAATCACCATCGGCAGTGATTTTGGAGCCCCCAAAAATAAAGTATGACACTGTTTCTACTGTTTCCCAATCTCTTTCTCATGAAGTGATGGGACCAGATGCCATGATCTTAGTTTTCTGAATATTGAGCTGTAAGCCAACTTTTTCACTCTCCTCTTTCACTTTCATCAAGAGGTTTTTTAGTTCCTCTTCACTTTCTGCCATAAGGGTGGTATCATATGCATATCTGAGGTTACTGATGTTTTTCCTGGCAGTCTTGATTCCAGCTTGTGCTTCTTCCAACCCAGTGTTTCTCATGATGTATTCGGCATATAAGTTAAATAAGCAGGGAGACAATATACAGCCTTGACATACTCCTTTTCCTATTTGAAACCAATCTGTTGTTCCATGTCCAGTTCTAACTGTTGCTTCCTGACTTGCACATAGGTTTCTCAAGAGACAGGTCAGGTGGTCTGGTAGTCCCATCTCTTTCAGAATTTTCCACAGTTTATTGTGATACACACAATCAAAGGCTTTGGCGTAGTCAATATAGCAGAAATATATGTTTTCTGGGACTCTCTTGCTTTTTCAATGATCCAGCAGATGTTGGCAGTTTGATCTCTTGTTCCTCTGCCTTTTCTAAAACCAGCTTGAACATCTGGAAGTTCACGGCTCATGTATTGCTGAAGCCTGGCTTGGAGAATTTTGAGCATTACTTTACTAGCGTGTGAGATGAGTGCAATTGTGCAGTAGTTTGAGCATTCTTTGTTATTGCCTTTCTTTGGAATTGGAATGAAAACTGATCTTTTCCAGTCATGTGGCCACTGCTGAGTTTTCCAAATTTGCTGACCTATTGAGTACAGCACTTTCACAGCATCATCTTTTAGGATTTGAAATAGCTTAACTGGAATTCCATTACCTCCACTAGTTTTGTTTGTAGTGATGCTTTCTAAGGCCCACTTGACCTCACATTCCAGGATGTCTGGCTCTAGGTGACTGATCACGCCATCATAATTATCTGGGTCATGAAGATCTTTTTTTGTACAGTTGTTCTGTGTATTCTTGCCACCTCTTCTTAACAGCTTCTGCTTCTGTTAGATGCATAGCATTTCTGTCCTTTATTGAACCCAATCTTCACATGGAATGTTCCTTTGGTATCTCTAATTTTCTTGAAGAGATCTCTAGTCTTTCCCATTCTGTTGTTATTCTCCATTTCTTTGCATTGATCAGAGTAAGGCTTTCTTATCTCTCCTTGCTATTCTTTGGAACTCGGCATTCAAATGGTGCAGGCTGTGACGGACCATGCAGAAGCATGGCCATGAGGAGCTATCTCTCGCCCAAGGTCAGAGGTAGTGGCTGAGGGGAGCCACCCCATGTCCGAGACCAGGGGCAGCGGCCGAGAGGAGCTACCTCATGCCTGAGGTCAGGGGAGGTGGCTGAGATGAGCTACCCCATGCCCAAGGGCAGGGGCTGTGGCCAAGAGAAGCAATCCCACGTCCACAGAGCAGCAGCTGCACGGGTGCAGGAGGACCGAGAGGAGCTACTCCACATTCAAGGTCAGGAGGGGCGGCCTGAGGAGATACCCATTGTCCAAGGTAAGGAGGAGTGGCTGTGCTTTGCTGGAGCAGCTGTAAAGAGATACCCCACGTCCAAGGTAAGAGAAACTCAAATAAGATGGTAGGTGTTGTGAGAGGGCATCAAAGGGCAGACACTGAAATCATAATCACAGAAAACTAGCCAATCTGATCACATGGACCATAACCTTGTCTAACTCAATGAAACTAAGCCATGACGTGTGGAGCCACCCAAGACAGACGGGTCATGGTGGACAGGTCTGACAGAATGTAGTCCACTGGAGAAGGGAATGGCAAACCACTTCAGTATTCTTGCCTTGAGGACCCCATGAACAGTATGAAAAGGCAAAATGATAGGATACTGAAAGAGGAACTCCCCAGGTCGGTAGGTGTCCAATATCCTACTGGAGTTCAGTGGAGAAATAACTCCAGAAAGAATGAAGGGATGGAGCCAAAGCAAAAACAATACCCAGTTGTGGATGTGACTGGTGATAGAAGCAAGGTCCAATGCTGTAAAGAGCAATATCGCATAGGAACCTGGAATGTTAGGTCCTTGAATCAAGGCAAATTGGAAGTGGTCAAACAGGATGTGGCAAGAGTGAATGTCGACATTCTAGGAATCAGCAAATTATAATGGACAGGAATGGGTGAATTTAACTCAGATGACCATTATATCTACTACTGTGGGCAGGAACCGCTTAAAAGAAATGGAGTAGCCATCATGGTCAACAATCGAGTCCAAAATATGGTACTTGGATGCAATCTCAGAAAGTGTAGGGAAATACAATGCTCTGACTCTGGAATTTGGGTCCTCAGGGCAAACCTGGAAGTCTCACATCTTTGAGTCTATACAGTTTGTGATACACAGAGGCCCGATAAAACACTCTCTGTTGATGCCTTACCTTCCTGGATGGAACATAATTTTCCCAGCTTTTTGTGTGCTCAGAGTCACAAACTGCTTGAAAAGGCTTGTTAGAAGTAATTTTTCAGTAGCAACTTCCCCTGATGTTGTGACCTTAGGGAAGACCGCCACACCCACAGGAAAAGGCAAAGGATCATCCAGACGTCTGCTCAATCACGTTTTCTTGATAGGAGCAATCCATTCAACCTAACTGTCTAGAATGCTCATGGATACTGTTCCTACACACCCTATGTTTGAACCTGGATACTGGACCTTGGCAGCAAAATTTCCATTGTTTTCTCAGTTGGCCCTAAAACGGTTAAACCTAGTTACTGCCTGAAAATGCATCTAATTGCTGTTTTCTTACTTCTGACAGTGATAGTGTTGGTGCACCCTTTGGGATTTATGAATCAAGCAGGAGGCTCTCCACTCCAAGCCACTGGCCCCTTTCCAGGGAGATGTCATCTCATCTAGGTTAGCACAATATGTCACCCAGCACGCTGAGACACACTCTTGCAGCATGAATTTTATGGTCAGATCTGGTTTGACCTAGGAATGTGTTTACAAATCTCAGAAAGTGGTGGGAAACACACTGCCCTGACTCTGGTATTTAGGTCCTCTGGGAAACTTGGAGGACTCACATGTTTGAATCTAGACAGTTCATGACAGGTAGAGGCCTGATAACATATTCTCTCGAGATGCCTTTCCTTCCTCAAAGGAATATAGCTTTCTCAACATTCTGTGTGCTGAGTGTCACACACTCCTTGAAAACGCTTGTTGGAGGTCATTTTTCATTAGCAATTTCCCCTGGAGGTGTGACTGTAGGGAAGGCGCCACACTCACAGGTAAGTTCAAAAGCACTTCCAAACATCTGTTCAATCACGTTTTCTTGGTGGGGCCATTCATCAATGTAAGTCTATTTAGAAAATCCGTGGACACTGCGGGGAAACACCTATGTTTGAATCTGGATACCAGACGTTGGTGTTAAAATATGCATTTTTCTCTCACTTGGCCCTAAAAGAGTGCCGCCGAGCAACTGCTTGAAATTCCATCTGAATGTTGTTTTCTTCCTTCTGACAATGCTAGCTTTGGTTCACCCTTTGGGATTTTTGAAGCATGTGAATGACTTGCAACTCCTAGCTGCAGGCCCATTTCCAGTGGAATGACACCTCATCTATGTGACCACAGTATTTCACCCAGCACAGTCTGATACACTCCCTCAGCATCCTTCCTTAGGAGCAGACCTGGTATGCCCTAGGAATGCATTTAGAAGTCTCAGAAAGTGCAGCAAGACACACTGTCCTGACTCTGGAACTTAGGTCCTTTAATCAGGCCTGAGCTCTCACATCTTAGAAGCTGAACAGTTCCTGCTATAAAAAACACACTCTCTGTTGATGCCTTTCCTTCATTGAAGGAACATAACTTTCCCAATGTACTGTGTGCTGAGAGTCACACACTGCTTGAAAACATTTGCTTGGAGTTCATTTTTCAGTGGCAATTTCCCCAGAGACTGTGACAGTAGGGAAGCGCCCACAATCACAAGACAAGCAAGCATCCAAATACCTGTTCCATCACGTTTTCTCTGTTAGAGAGGTCCAGTGAACCCAGGTCTATCTGGAAAAGTTTGGATCCTGTGGGGTCACATCCTGAGTGTGAACCTGAATACAGGACAAAATTCACCTTTTTCTCTCAGTTGGCACTAAAATGGTTTGGCATAGCCACTGCTTAAATATCCATCCAGTACTTGTTTTCTTATTTCTGACAGTGACAGATATGGTTCACCCATGTAATTTCTGAAGCAAGCAGTCTGCTTGCCACTTCTATCTGGTGGTCCCTTTCCTGTGAAATGTCACATAATATAGGTAGCACCACATGGCACCCAGCTCTCTCAGACACACTCTGACAGCCTGTTTCCTCCTTGGCAGTCCTGGTATGACCTAGGAATGTATTTACAAGGCTCAGAGATTGTATGGAAACATATCCCCTGACTCGGGATGTTAGGTCATCTGGGCAAGACTGGAGGTCTCACGTCTTACAATCTAGACAGTTCCTAATAGATAGAGGCCTGGAAACACACTCTCTGGTGACGCCTTTCCTTACTCAAAGGGCCATTGCTTTCCCAACATTTTAGGGCCAACCTAGAGGAAAATGCGAAATTTGCCACCAAGGTCCATTACCCAGGTTCACACGCAGGATGTGTCCCCACAGCACTGAAGAATTTTCAAGACAGACCTAGGCTAACCCTAACCCTAACCCTAACCCTAGGATCTCTCCTACAGAGAAACATGATGGAACAGACGTTTGGATGATGTTTTGCCTTTTCCTGTGAGTGTGGTGGACTTCCCTATGGTCAAACCATCAAGGGAAATTGCTACTGAAAAACAACTTCCAGGCAAGCATTTTCAAGCAGTATGTGACTCTCAGCACACAGAATGCTGGGAAAGCTACGTTCATTTGAGGAAGGAAAGGCATCAATAGAGAGTGTGTTTTCAGGCCTCTATCTATCAGGATCTGTCTATATTCTAAGATGTGAGATCTCCAGGCTTGTCCAGAGGACCCATCTTCCAGAGTCTGGGCAGTGTTTCCCTGCAAATTTTGAGCCTTGTAAGCACATTCCAAGATCACTCAGGAATGTCCATGATGAAACAGGCGATGGAAGAGTGTCCGTGTGTGCTGTGTGTCATTCTGCCCTTACCAAATGAACTGACATTCCACTGGAAATGGGCCAGGGACTAGGAGTTATGAACCGCCTGTTGCTTCAGAAATCCAGAAAGCTGGAACAAAGCTATCATTGTCAGAAGTAAGAAAACAGATATTAAATGAACTTTCAAGCAGTTGTTAGGCCACAACGTTTTAAGCCCAATGGAGAGGATAATGCAAATTTTGCCACCAAGATCTGCTATCAAGATTCACATTCATGATGTGTCCCTGCAGTATCCAAGAATTTTCCAGATAGGACTAGGCTCACTATATCTCACCTACAGAGCAAACGTGATGGAACAGACATTTGAATGTGGTTCCCTTTTACTGTGTTTGTGGGGCTTTCCCTCCAGTCACATCTTCAGGGGAAATTCTTAGTGATAAATGACCTCCAAGCAAGTGTGTGACACTCAGGAAGCAGAATGTTGGGAAAACAATGTTCCTTCAAGGAAAGACGGGCATCAGCAGAGAATGAATTTTCAGTCCTTTATCTATCAAGAATTGTCTAGATTTCCAAGATGTGAGACCTCCAGTCTTACCCTGAGGACCTAACTTGCAGAGTCAGGGCAGTGTGTTTCCCTGCACTAACCCAGGCTTTTAACCACCTTCCTACATCATCCCAGAACTGCCCATGAGGAAACAGGCTGCAGGAATGTGTTCAGACTGCAGGGTGCCATGCTGTTGTTACCCAGGTGAGGTGACATTCCATTGCAAATAGGCCATCAGCAGCACTTGCGAGCTGCCTTCTTGCTTCTGAAATCCCAAAGGTGGGTCAAAAGTGACCACTGTTAGAAATTAAAAAAAAAAAAAAGCAATTGTATGGATTTTCTAGCAGTTGCAAATTTGACCATCAAGTTCCGGTATCCACTGTCAGACTCAGGAGGTGTCTCTGCTGTATCTACCCATATTTCACAAAGACCTAGGCTCACTGGCTGCTCTGATAGAGAAAATGTGATGGAACAGATGTTTGGATCTTGGATTGCCTTACCCTGTGAGTGTAGAGGACATCCTTACTGTCACAACATCACAAGAAATTGCTACTGAAAAATGACCTGCAAGCAAACGGTTTCAAGCAATGTGTGACTCTCAGTTCACAGAATACTGGGAAAGTACTGTTTCTTCGAGGAAGGAAGGGTATCAACAGAGAGTGTGTTTTCAGGGCTCTATCTATGAAGAACTGTCTTGATTCTAACAAGAGCCCTCCAGCCTTCCCAGAGAACGGAACTTCCAGAGTCAGGGCAGTGTCTTCCTTGCCCTTTTAATGCTTTGTAAACATATTCCTAGGTCACACTGGGACTGTCCATGAGGACACAGACTGTGGGCGTGTGTCTGAGTATACAGAGGGGCCATTATGTGCTTACTTAGATAAGGTGACATTCCACTGGAAATAGGCCCATGACTAGGAGTGGTGATCTCCTTGCTTGCTTCAGAAATCCCAAAGGGTGAACCAAAGTTATTGCTCTTCAAAGTAAGAAAACAGCAATTAGATGGATTTTCAAGCAGGTGCCAGGCCACACAGTTTTAGGACAAACCGAAAGAGAAATGTGAATTGTGCCACCAGTTCCAGTATCCAGGTTCACACTTAGGATGTGGTCCTGCAGTATACACGATTTTCCAGACAGACCTAGGCTCTCTGGATCACTCCTAGAGACAAAATGTGATGCAACAGAAGTTTGGATGTTGGTTTGCCTTTTCCAGTGAGTGTGGGGGCCTTCCCTAAGGTTACACTGTCAGAGGAAGTTTCTACTGAAAAATGACCTCCAAAGAGCGTTCTCAAGCAGTGTGTGATCCCCAGCACAGAGAATGCAGGGAAAAGTATGTTTCTTCAAGGAAGAAAAGGCATCAACAGAGAGTGTGTTATTAGGCCTATATCTATTAGGAACTGTCTAGAATCTAACATTGACCTCCAGGCTTGTCCAGGGGACCTAACTACCAGAGTCAAGGCACTATTTTTCCTACACCTTCCAAGCCTCCCAAAGACATCCTAGCTCATATAGGGATGGCCCATGAGGAAACAGACTGTAGGAGAGTGTCTGAGATTGTATGGTAGCAATACTGTGCTTACCTAGATGAGATGACATTCCTCTGGGAATGGGCTATAGGGTAGGAGTGGTGAGTCACCTGCTTGATTCAGAAATCCCAAAGGATGGACCAAAGCTATCATTGTCAGAAGGAAGAAAACAGCAATTGGATGGATTTCCAAGCAGTTGCAAGGCCGTAGCATTTTCCCAAATCAAGAGAAAAAATATTATTTTTGCCCCCAAAATCCGGTATCCATGTCCAGACTCAGGATGTCTCCATGCAGTATCCACAAAGTTTCCAGACAGAACTAGCCTCAGTGGATCGATCCTACTGAGAAAATGTGATGGAACAGACGTTTGAATGCTAATTTGTCTTTCTCTAAAAATGGAGAGTGCGGCATCCCCATGGTCACACCATCAGGGGAAAGTGCTACTGAAAAATGACCTCCATGCCAGCATATTCAAGCCGTGTGTGTCTCTCTGCACACAAAATGTTTGGAAAGTTATGTTCCTTCAAGAAAAGAAATGCATCAAAAGAGAGTGCTTTCAGCCCTCTATCTATCAGGAGCTGTCTACATTCTAAGTCGTGAGACCTTCAGTCTTTCCTAGGGATCCTAACACCCAGAGTCAGGGCAGTGTGTTTCCATGAACTTTTCAAGCCTTGTAAACACTTTCCAAGTATATACTGGGACTGCTCCTGAAGAAACAGGCTGCACGAGTGTATCCGAGTGTGTTGGGCAGCATACTGTGCTTACCTGCATGAGGTGCCAGTACAATGGAAATCAGTTAGTGGCTGGAGTGGTGAGCAACCTGCTTGCTTCAGAAATTCCAAAGGGTGGACAAATCTATCACTGTCAAAAGTAAGAAAACAGCAATTGGATGGATTTTCAAGGATTTGCTACACTGCACCATTTTAGAACCAATGTGGTCCCAAAATGAGTGTGGGAGATGAAAATGAGAATTTTGCCACCAAGTTCATATATACAAGTTCACACTCATGATGTGTCCCCACAATACCCACGAATTCTCCAGACAGACCTAGGCTCACTTGATCGCCCCTAAAGACAAAATGTTATGGAGTACACGTTTGGATGTTGGTTTGCCTTTCCCAGTGAGTGTGGGAGCCTTCCCTACCATTGCACCTTCAGGGGAATTTTCTACTGACCAATGGCCTACAAGCAAGTGTTTTCAAGCACCGTGTGTCTCTCAGCACACAGAATGTTGGGAAAGCTATGTTCCTTCGAGGACGGAAAGGCATCCATACGGAGTGTATTTTTAGGCCTCTATCTATCAGGAACTGTCTAGAACTCAAGGCATGAGACTTCAAGGCTTTCCCAGGGTCCTAACTTCCAGAGTTAGGGTACTGTGTTTCCCTGCACCTTCCAAGGCTTTAAACACATTCCTTATTCAAACTGGGCCTGCCCATGAGGAAACAGGATGCAGGAGTATGTCTGAGAGGGCTGGGTGCCATACAGTGCTTAACTAGATGAGGTGACATTACACTGGAAATGGGCCAGCAGATAGGAGTAGTGAGCCGCCTGCTTGCTTTAGAAACCTCAAAGGTTTGACCAATGTTATCACTGTCATTATTAGGAAGAGACCAATTGGATGAATCTTCAGGCAGTTGCTAAGGCCGCACTCTTTTAGATCCAACCGACAAAATTTGCTAATTTTGCCAACAGATTCAAGGATGCAGATTCACACTCAGTATGTGTCCCTGTAGTATCCAAGAATTTTCCAGACAGGCAGAGGATCATTGGATCTCTCCTAAAGAGAAAACTTTATAGAATAGACATTTGGTTGGTTGTTTTCTTTTTCCTGTGAGTTTGGGGGTCTTCCCTACAGTAACACAGTCATGGGAAATTGTTACTGAAAAATCACCTTCAAGCAAGGATTTTCAACCAGTGTGTTACTCTCATCACACAGAAATCTGGGATAACTATGTTACTTAAATGCATGAAAGACATAAAAGTGGGTGTTTTTCAGGCATCTATCTGTCAGGAACTATCTAAAGTCTAAGATGTGAGAACTCCAAGTTTGCACACAGGGCCTAATTTCCAAAGTCATAGCCAGTATATTTCATTGCACTTTCAGAGCCTTATGAACACATTCCTGGCTCCTATTGGGTCTGATTCAGAGGAAACTGGCTGTGAAATTATCTAAGATTGCTGAGAGCCATACTGTTGTTACCTAGATTATTTGACATTTTAATGGAAATGATCCAGCTCGATGGGGTTGCAAGCCACCTGCTTGTGTCAGAAACCTGAAAGATTTGACCAAACCTATTGATGTCAGAAGTAGGAAAATATCAATTGGAAGGATTTTCAGGCAGCTGCCAGCGCATATCCTGTTAGTGCCAAAAGAGAGACAATGCTAATTTTGCCAAGAAGGTCAAATATTCAGGTTCACAGTCAGTATGTTTCCCTTGCAGTATCCAAGAAATTTCCAGAGAGACCTGGGGCCATTGGATCCTTCTGACAGAGAAAAATTGATGGAAGAGACATTTTGATGTTTGCTTGCTTTTCCCTGTGAGTGTGGGAGCCTTCCCTAGTGTAACACACGTGAGGGGAAATTTTTACTTAAAAATGACTTCCAGGCAAGGGTTTCCACTTAGAGTGTTACTCTTAGCAAACAGAATGCTGGGACACCTGTGTTCACTCGTGGAATGAGCGGCAATGAATAGGGTGCTTTTCAGGCATCTCTCTATCCATGACTGCTGTCTGGATTCTAAGATGTGAGAAGACCACGCTTCCACAGATGCCCTAAATTCCAGAGACACAGCCAGTAAGTTTCCCTGAACTTTCCATGGTTCATGAGCACAGTACTCTATCTTACTGGGACACACCATGAGGAGAGAGTCTGGAGGAGTGTGTCTGACACAGCTGAGTGCCATACTGTTTCTAAGTAGTTTAATTGGCATTCCAATGGAAATGATCTTGCCACAAGGAGTTGCACGCTGCCTGCTTGCTTCAGCAATTCCAGTGTTTTGACCAAAGCTATTGCTGTCGTTAGTGGGAAAAGAGCAAGTGTACTGATTTTCAAGGAGTTGCTAAACCCCAGCCTACTGTGGCCAACACAGAGAAAATTCTAATTTGCCAACAAGGTCCAGAATCCAGGTTCACACTGAGCATGTGTCCAAGCACTATCCAAGAATTTTCCAGACAGACTTAGGATCACTGGATCCCTCCTACAGGGGACTTCACGGAACAGATGTTTTGACATTTGTTTACTTTTCTCTGTCAGTGTGGGGGCATTTCCCATGGTAACACAGGGGAGGGGAAATTGTTACTTCAAAATGACTTCCAGGCAAGAATTTCCAAGCAGTCTGTCACTCTCAGCAAACATAATGCTGTGACATCTGTGTTTCTTTGAGGAATGAAAGGCAAAAAATAAAAAGGAGTGTATTTCAGACATCTATCAGAAACTGTCTAGATTCTAAAATGTTAAAACTCCAGATTTGCACAGAGCACCTAATTTTCAGAGTCACAGCCAGTATGTTTGCTCACATTTCTGATACTAGCGAACCCATTCCTAGGTCATCCTGGGACTGTCTATGAAGAAATAGGCTGTAGGAGTGTGTCTGAGAGTGCTGAATGCCATCGAGTCTGGTTACCTAATGAGTTTACCTGCCATTGGAAATGATCCAGTGGCAAGGAATTGAAAGTCCCATGTTTGCTGCAGAAATCCAAGAGGTCTGACCAAAGATATTGCTGTCACAAGTAAGAAAACAGCAATTGGATGGATCTTCAGGCAGTTGCTACTCTGCACCATTTTAGGACCACCTGAAAGAAAATGCTGATTTAGCCAACAAGGTCCAGGATCCAGCTTCACACTCAGTATGTGTCCATGCACTACCCAAGCATTTTCCAGACAGACCTAGGATCACTGGATCTCTCCTACAGAGAAAACCTGATGGAACAAACGTTTGGATGTTAGTTTGCTTTTTCCCTGTGAGTGTGGGACCGTCCTGACTGTAACACAGTCAGGGGAAGTTCTTACTGAAAAATGAAGTCCAAGCAAGCATTTTAGAGCAGTGAGTTACTCTCAGCACACAGAATCCTAGGAAATCCATGTTCCTTTGATGAAAGAAAAACATAAAAGTAGAGTGTTTTTCATGCATCTGTCTATCAGGAACTGTCTAGATTGTAAGATGTCAGAACTCCAGGTTTGCACAGAGACCCTAATTTCCAGTCATAGCCAGTGTATTTTCCTGCACTTTCTGAGCCTTTTGAACACATTCCTAGCTCATATTGGGTCTGTCCCTCAAGAAAAAGGCTTAGGAAATTATATCTAAATGTGTTGAGTGTCATAATGTTGTTACCTTGATTAGTTGACAATCTATTGGAAATGATCCTGCCACAAGTGTTGCAAGCTGCCTGTTTGCATAGAAATAGAAATAATTTGACCAAACTCATTTATGTTGTAAATAGGAAATTGTCAATTGGGTGGATTCTCAGGTAGCTGTCAGCCCACACCCTTTTAATGCCAACAGAGAGAAAAGGTGAGTTTTGCCAACAAGGTTCAATATCCAGTTTCACACTCAGTATGTGTCCCTGCAGTGTCCAAGACTTTTCCAAACAGATCTAGGATCACTAGATCTCTCCTGCAGGGAAAACTTGATGGAACTTTTACTCTGAAGCAGGGTCAGTCTTGTTGAGGTGACTCCTTCCCCAAGGCCACAACTGGGAGTCCTCACACCAAGGCCATAGAAGTGGGCCCCAGAACCAAGGTCACCTGTGAATCGGACTGGGCCCCCTTTGCAACCATTGCCAAAAGCACCTGATCATCACTAATGAGCTTCCTGACTCCCTACCAGGCAAGGATGCCCACTCCAATAAACACCCTATGGTACCCCACCCAATCACCTAATATCAACCTTCCAGTAGAAATTTTCTTTGCCTTGAAACTGTAAAAATTGGCTCTTAACCCAGGAAATCAGTCAACTTTCCCTAGTCTGTCAGGTGGTTGGCCCCCTGAGCCCACAGTGCCCACTTTATCTCTGCTCTTTGTTCTTAATACAAACTCACTCCCTTCTGAAATGCTCTATGTCTCAACATTCTTTTCCAACTCGTACTCAGACGGCCTCAACAAGCCTCCCATCACCAGAGCCACTTTCCTAGATCACACTCACCACTTGCTTGTCCACTCCCAACTCAGAGCAGAAAGGCCCCCTCAGCCTGGTCCTTCCCTCTCACTTCCCGTGCCTGGTCGCCAGGGGCTCACACCGTCCCTGGGCAGGCTGTCTTCTGTGTCCTGCAGAGGCCTCTGTGGTGTCAGGTGAAGAAACAAGAGGCACCCATGAAACCTCCCACCCCAGCACAGCAACCAGTACCCACCTACTGAACTCTTCACTCTGGATGGGCCTGGGGGTGTTTCAGGGAACGTCCCCCAACATGTCCTTGTTCTCATCTAATTCCAGCACTGCCCACGTGAGAGTCACTAAGCTAATCTGTGATAACTGCACAGAGAGAATACTTGTTCACTCGCCCCTCCCAGGATACATGGTTCTTATGGGCAGGTGCCTCCCAGGATGTGGGGCTCACCTGGGCAGGTATCCTGCAGGGCTCAGCACCCAGGAGCTGTTCACAGAGCCCTCACTGCAAAGAGCCCCCAGCTCCTCTGTTGGACAGATCTGACCTTGAGACCCTCAGAGGAGGACCTGAGGTAACATACAGCAGCTTCAGGATAGTTTTGTGACCTTGGGCTTCACTGGTTGCAGCCTCCTTCCAGCAGGTTTTCCAGAGGGTCCCATAGCACCTGGGCACTGAGTCTGTCTCCACCCACCACCCATCCTCTCCCTGACCCCTGGGTCCCTCTCATTAGAAGAAGGCCTTCCTGAAATCCTCTCCCACTTATAGGTCAGATAAGAAGATGAGAAAACAAGTCAGAGCAGCAGCCCCATATCCATCCTGACCCAAAGGACCCACACCTGTTCCTGGAACCCTGGCCAGGACAACGAGGCCCATTTTCTGAAACCACAAGCCCAGGTGGGCAGATTGGCTGACCTGACTGGCCTGCCCTTTGGATGTGTGCCTGGGTTGAGGTCTATATAAACCCCCTCAAGTGCCTGCAGCTGTACCTGATGCTGTCTTTCTGCTTAGATCTTGCAGGGTTGGCTTGATAAGAGAGAGTGAGGGCCCATAGTGTTTCGGGGGATTGGGTCTGTGTTGGGCTCTGCTGGACCTTCTGCAGGAGGTGCTAAGCTGTCACTTCCTAAGGATGGGCTGTGTCACCTGTTCCTGCTGTTGGAAATCTTCTCAGGCAGAAATGAGGAAGCAAGAAAACAGGCAATGGGAGCAGCACAGGAGGAGTAACTCAGGTAGGAAAGTGCAAAGCTTCCAGATCACCCAGGCCAGGACCATTCTGCCTGACCTACAGGAGCCACGTCAGTAAGCATGCTGTCGCTGGAGTGGCTCCACTTTTCTCCAGCCTGTGAGGTCTTTGCACATATTCAAGTGTTTTATCTATGAAGGGTGGATGAGGTTCAGGAATGGCTAGCCTGGGGGTCAGCCAGCATTTACTTAGAGATGACTCCGTGTAGTCTCCCAGCTTCCCACTGAGGTCCCTCCTTGGGAGGGGAGGGGGTGGGGTATGTGCAAGGGCTGCTGGCTGGCTACACATGAGTAAGTCCCCATCCCTGACCATCTTCAGAATTGCTCATCCCTGAAGCAAGTGCCCTAATTGGGCTTTCACCTGTGCAACTGGTGGCTTCTTAATTAGCAATGTGGCCATTGATGTTAAATGTCCTCCATCAAGACTGAGATGTTACACCACATGTACTGGTGTAAGAACCCGGGGAGGCGTGTGCACCCAGTACCCCTAGGCACAGGCTTCAGACTTGACCCCTCAACATTCTGGAGCCCAGCCACTGCTTTAGCATTTCTGAGGGTCCAGAGCTGATTTTAAGGGTTCTGTAATCCACCCTTCATCTGCTTTAATGAGACCCACATTTCTAGGATCCTACAGAGCAGGGTCTGTGTGGCTGCTCTGTGGCTTCTCTAACATGATCACATGCTGGGTGGTTTAAAACAACAGGAGTTCATCCTCTCTCAGTCCTGGAGACCAGACACCGGAAATCAAGGTGGCACAGGGCTGAGGTCCCTCCAGAGGCTCCAGGACAGGATCATTCCTGCCTTTTCCAACTTCAGGGGCTCCAGGGGTCCCTGGGCTTGTGGCCCCCTCCCTCCCATCTCTGCCTCTGCCTTTAAGAGGCTTCCCCTTTGTGTCCTCTTTCGTCTCTTTGAAGGAGTCTGTCAGTTGGATTGAAGGTCACCCTAACCCTAGATGACCTTACCTGGCTATCCTTAACTACATCTACAAAGACTCTTTTCCCAGATACGGCCCTGTTCTGGGGGGACACATCTTTGGTGGCCACCATTTACCCCATTCTCTCTCTGTCAAATAACCCTCATTTTAGGAGATCACCACATGCCCATAAAGACGGGCACAGAGAGCGGCCACACACATGGAGAGAATGAGGCCCATGGAGCCACCTGGAACGGATGAAGACCTGGCTTCATCAGGTGAGGGGAATCACAGGGAGGAGAGGAGGATGGTCTTGTTTAGGCTTCAAAAAGACCACGTTGGGGTGGGATGTGAGATGCACAATGGGGGCGGGGAGCTTCATCAGGGCCTGAGGGGGAGGTTAGGCTTGGGCCAGGGCCATGGGTATAGAGGGGACTTAGTGTGGGGGTTGGTCATACACCCAGAAGGAAGAGCTCACAGTCACTGGGGCACAAGGACCTGGGAACCTGGGAGGGCTTCATCTTTCTGAACCTGAAGAGGAAACGTTAAAATTTTACATCACCTCCTGCTCCTTCTGCCTCTGTAACTCAGCTTGCTCCTTGCAAAGTCTGGATCATGTAGGTCACGCAATTTCAGAAAGTGGGGACTTAGAATACTCGGAGCTGGAGCTTATCTCCCTTGTCCTTGCCCTGGCCCCTGCAAACCTTCTTGATCATGCCTATTCATGATAATGAGGAGCCCGCCCCCCTGACACTCTCCTCACCCCAGGGGGAACTCCCCACTCTGCTGGAGCACCTGGCTGTTGGTGGCCACTGACAGCACTCTGGTCTCCTCAGGACCCAGCTTCAGGATACTCTGAGGTTCAGGTCAGGCAGATGGAATCTGGTCTTCTCAGAACCCACTGGGGCTTCAGTTTGGGGGCATTGTGGGGTTTAGTTCAGGTTGATGGAATCTGGTCTCCTCAGGACCTGCTGGGTGTTCAGCTTTGGGACATTGTGGGGTTCAGTTCAGGCTGACAGGAGATGGGTCACCACAAGACCCATGTGGTTTCAGCTTTGGGGCATTGCGGGGTTCAATTCAGGCTGATAGAATTTGATCTCCTCAGGACCTTATGGGGGTTCAGCTTTGTGACATTGTGGGGTTCAGTTCAGGCTGACAGGAGATGGGTCACCACAGGATCCATTGTATTTTGGCTTTGGGGCATTATGGGGTTTAGTTTTGGCTGATGGAATCTAGTTTCCTCAGGACCCATGATCTCCTCAGAACCCATTGGTGCTTCAGCTTTGGGACATTGTGGGGTTCAGTTGAGTCTGACGGGAGTCTGGTTTCCTCAAGATTCCTGCAACGATGTGCTGCTGAAAGAAAAAGTGAGGAAAATTGGGAAGAAGCTTCTGTGTGTGGCTGTTGCTGAAAGTCTGTCTTAAGAGGACCCAAGACTGTTAGGGTTTGATGTGGAAAGTTGTGGGATTTTAGTCAGTTTTTGTCTGTAGTATAAGATGGTGTCTTATATTGTTCCTTGGTGTGTGGTTTCCATTTTTCCCAGCACGGTTTATTGAGGGGGGTGGGGGGGACTGTCCTTTCCCGCGTATATATTTTTAGTTCCTTTCTTGTAAATTAATTACCATGCACCTGTAGGTTTACTTCTGAGCTCTCTTGACTATTTCTGTGCCAATTCCACACGTCTTCTGGTGACTTTAGGTACATACTCTAGATTGAAGTCAGGGATAGACATGCCACCAGCCTGTTCTGCTTTCTCAGGATCCCTTTGGCTCTTCTGGTTCCTTTGTGGCTCCACACAGATGTAAAGATTGCTTTTGTTTCTGTGAAAAATGTCATTGAAATGTTGGCAGTGATTGCATGAATGTGTACGTTGCTTTGTTTAGAATGGATATTTTAATGGTATTTTCACCTATAAGCATGGGATATCTTTTTACTTGTATCCATTTAGTTTCTTTGATCATTGTCTTGTAGTTTTTAGCTTTCAGGTCTTTCAAGTCCTTGGTTAGATTTCTAGTTATGTGGGGGAGGGGATGCAATTGTAAAAGGAATTATTTTCTTAATTTCTCTTTCTGATAGTTCATTATTAGTGTAGAGAATCACAAATGATCTTGCAGTTCTGCTGACTTTCTTTTTTCTTTTTTTTTGGCCCCACAGCTCGACATGTTGGATCTTAGTTCTCTGACCGAGGATCAAACCTGTACCCCCTGCAGTGGAAGTGCAGTCTTAACTACTGGACTGCCAGGCAAGTCTGTGAATTTGCTTTTTAGTTCTGACAGTTGCTTTGGTGTAGTGTTATGTGGAAAACTAGAATTAAGACATCTAATAGTTTCAGTTCCATCTGGTCATCCACAGCACCCAGGGCATGGTGTCTACTAATATACTCTTCCTATGGTGCCTTTTAATACCATGTGGACTAGTACAAGGCAATTAGCATCAAACTACTTTAGCTGAATTTAGTTAGGTTAACTCTTGGCCTCTATTGCAATGTTCGATGTCATCTCTGATTTTCTGGCATGTGACTTACATGGCTGTATTGAAAAGTAACTTACTTTCTAGTAAAATTTCAAACGTGTCTACTTTAAATAGTGGTACAAAGTTTTCTACATTCACACCAAATACTGCAATGTGTTTTACCCAAAACATGGTCACTTTCAAAGGGAACCAGCCCACAACCCCAAAATGGGGGATAATTATGGTTTCCACATTACAATCCTATCCATAGGACCAGTTCAACTTTCATCAGCTGCCCAAGCTTTGTGCAACTGTCTTTCTTCATTCTAATGCAGTTTTCTTTTTCTGGAGCCATCACTGGGGCTTTCCCTCATGTTAAAAACCTTCATGGATTTAAAGTGACAAGATGACTATGATCTGGGTGGCTTTTCAGTGTGGTTTCTTTCACTGAGAATGTTTTTAGTGCTTTTCCATGTTGTGCCATGTGTCATTTTTTTCACTGTGCTTACAAACATATAACAACATTTATTATTTGAGTCATTTTAAGTATGAACTTCTATAGCATCAACTGCACTCTCATTGTAAAAATTTCCCCACCATTCATCTCCAGAATCTTTCCCTTTTCCTGAAGTGACACTGTAACCATTAAATACTCATAACCCCCAATCCCTGGCCATCTTACTCTACTTGGAATTTGTCTTATATGGATATCTCATACTAGTGGAATCATAGAACATTTTTCCTTTTGTGTCAGGCTTGTTTCACTTCACCTAATGACTTGAAGTTTCATCTACATTATAGCATGTATGAGTTATCTTGTTTTTAAAGGTTGAATCAGATCCCACTGTGTATATACTACATCGTGCCTATCCAGTCATCTGTTGAACACTTGTGCTGCTGCCACCTTTTGGTTACTATGAATAATGCTGCTATGAATATGGGGTTTGAATATCTGTTTCAGTATTTGGTTTTAAATATCTTGAGTGTATAACCTGGACCGGAATTGATGGATTCTATGTTAACTCTGTGTTTAAGTTTTTGTAAAGCCCCCTACTATTTTCTGAAGCTGTGGCATTATTTTACTATATTCCTTTATATGGCAGAGTAATGCATCTCATGGATGGAACTGCCCTATTTGCTCTTCCATTCACTTGTTGGTGGACATTTTCATTGTTTTTAACTTGGATTATCAAGAACACTGCTGCTGTAAATATTGGTGTACAAGTATATATTTGAGCACCTCTTTTAAATTCTTTGGATGTATATCTAGGAGTGGAGTTACCAAAACATATGATATTTCAGTTCAGTCACTCACTCATGTCCGACTCTTTGTGACCCCGTGGACTGCAGCACACCAGGCTCCCCTATCCATCACCAACTCCCAGAGCTTGCTCAAACTCATGTCTATCGAGTTGGTGATGCCATCAACCATCTCATCCTCTGTTATCCCCTTCTGCTCCTGCCTTCAATCTTTCCCAGCATCAGGGTCTTTTCCAATGAGTCAGTTCTTCACATTAGGTGGCCAAAGTATTGCAGTTTCAGCTTCAGCATCAGTCCTTCCAATGAATAGTCAGGGTTGATTTCCCTTAGGATTGACTTGTTGGATCTCCTTGCAGTCCAAGTGATGCTCAAGAGTCTTCTCCAACACCACAGTTCCAAAGCATCACTTCTTCGGTGCTCAGTTTTCTTTGTAGTCCAGCTGTAACGTCTATACATGACTATTGGAACAACCATAGCTTTGAGTACATGGACCTTTGTTGGTAATGTCTCTGCTTTTTAATATGCTGTCTAGGTTGGTCATAACTTTTATTCCAAGGAGCAGGTGTCTTTTAATTTCATGGCTGCAGTCACCATCTTCAGTGATTTTTGAGCCCCCCCCCACAATAAATTTTGTCACCATTTCCATTGTTTTCCTATCTATTTGCCATGAAGTGATGGGGCCAGATGCCATGATCTTAGTTTTCTGAATACTGATTTTTAAGCCAACTTTTTCACTCTCCTCTTTCACTTTCATCAAGAGACTCTTTAGTTCTTCTTTGCTTTCTGCCATAAGAGTGGTGTCCTCTGTGTATCTGAAATTATTGATATTTCTCTTGGCAATTTTGATTCCAGTTTGTGCCTCATCCAGACCCGGGATTTCACATGATATACTCTGCATATAAGTTAAATAAGCAGGGTGCTGTACTCCTTTCCTGATTTGGAACCAGTCCATTGTTCCATGTCTAGTTCTAATTGTTGCTTCTTCACCTGCATACAGATTTCTCAGGAGGCAGGTAAGGCAGTCTGGTATTCCCATACCTTTCAGAATTTTCCACAGTTTGTGGTGATCTGCAGAGTCAAAGGCTTTGGCATTGTTAACAAAGCAGAAGTAAATATTTTTCTGGATGTTTTTCTCTCTTGCTCTTTCAGTGATGCAACGGGTGTTGGCAATTTGATCTCTGGTCCCTCTGTCTTTTCTAAATCCAGCTTGAACATCTAGAAATTCATGGTTCACTTACTGTTGAAGCCTGGCTTGGAGAAATTTGATCATTACTTTGTTAACATGTGAGATGAGTGCAACTGTGTGGCAGTTGGAACATTCTTTGGCTTTGCCTTTCTTTGGGATTGGAATGAAAACTGACCTTTTCCAGTCCTGTGGCCACTACTGAGTGATATAATTACATTTTTATGTTTTCGAGAAAATGCTTGTTTTGGACACATTGATTGCACCATTTTACCTCTCCACAAGTAAAGTTTTGAGTTTCAATTTCGTACATTTTCGCCAACATTTGTTATTTGTCTTTATTGTTGATTTTCCTCACGTCCATCCTGAGTGCCTTATTAAGGAGGAAGTCATAATGCAGGACCCACATTTGAGGAGAGGAGAGTTAGCTTCATATACTTGATGGACAGCTGAGTCTGTATCAATTATTTAGAATCTTTCTGTGTGAGATTTTTATTCAACATTACTCATAAAACCTAATTTTTACTTTTTACCAGTTTGGACACCTGAAAATTATTTTAAACTTTTGGGAGCTTCCCTGGTGGCTCAGCCTGTAAAAGCATATGCTTGCAATGCAGGATACCTGTGTTCAATCCCTGGGTGGGGAAGATCCCCTGGAGAAGGAAATGGCAACCCACTCCAGTACTCTTGCCTGGAAAATTTCATGAATGGAGGCGCCTCCTAGCTTACAGTCCATGGGGTTGCAAAGAGTCAGACACGACTGAGCAACTTCACTTTCACTTTCTTTTGGCTATAATCCAGCCAATTAGACTGCTTAGTTCATTCTAGCTTTGGCTATTGAGAGCTTTTTCCATACTCTCCTGCTTTTATTTTACATAATTCAGCTTTTATGGGGCTTTTTGGTCCTTCTTTCTCACATTTTAAGATTATGCTGCTTTACATATTTATTGTCTCAGTCCTAGTATCAGACATATATTTAAAGAGTCCTTGTCCCTTTTTGTTAGAGCATATTAATAAAAACTTGTATGTGGGAACTTAATAATCTCAGCAGACAATGCATGGAAATACACATGCATGTATCCAGACTATGCATACAGACGGTTATGAAGATTTTCACATGGAGTTATATGTTTCTGCATTAGGCTAAAGATAGTTTATAATGATGTCTCCAACCTGATCTCTTATGACACAGGTATTATAACCTTCTCCTTTTGTCTGCCTGTAACTTCCCACTCCAATGGTAAGAAACCTGGCTTCCACTACTCATCACTTATCAAATTCAGGGCTTGCTCCTTCAATAACTGATATGGTAGTTTCAGTCCTGTTAGCTACAAACCCCCGTGGAAAGAACTTACAGAGCCCATTGTTTATGTATGGTACATTTGCCTTTGGCCTGCAGATTCCATTCATTTACACAGTGAACTTAGGTCAGATAATTTTGTCCTAAGAGTGAGAGTGGCCTTTTAAAATTTTTCTTCTTCCTTTTAAATCTTTTGGCTGTGCCACGTCATGTGGGGTTTTAGGTCCCTGACCAGGAATTGAACCCATATTTCCTGCACTGGCAACGTGGAGTCTTAACCACTGGGCCCCTAGGGAAGTCTGAAGCTTTTCATTTATTTCTCAATCTGTTATATTCTTTGCTAAATTCTGCATTCCAGTCTTTAGCACTCCATACCATAAATAAATAAATGTGAATAGGTAATAAATTACTTGTGTTCTGAAAACAGAAATCTATGTGCTTAGACAAATGCATAGTGGCAGGTATTCCTCACTAAAGTACCATGTGAAATATTTCAACCATATATTCCATAAACTCTTTATCATGTCTGTTTTACCTTTGCTAGAATGTCTTATACGATCATACAGTGTGTAGCACTTGAGGCTGGATTCCCTCACTCAGTAATGTAAGTGTTAGATTCATGCTTTCCTTTATTTTTATTTTAAATTGGTCTGTGGTTCATTCCTCTATATCTCTGAATGCTATTTTATTGCATTAGATGAGAGGAAAGATAATTTTCCCCCTAGCCTCAATGCTCTTCACTGAGATGTTCATAATGAAAGGAAGATGGATTGGAGAAAAACAATCAGAAGTTTAATATATGACATGCATACCTCCTATATAGTTGAAAGATACCTGGGAAAACTGTCACTTTCTGAAATGGTCCAAGACTTTACCTTAAATGCTATCATCAGCTAAGAATGAAAGAAGGAGGTTAAGGAATGGAAGAAGCTATTTAAGGGAGATTATTAGGTGAAGCACAGTAAACAAAGACATGGTGGTATGCAGATTAACTTCCAGGTCCATTCCATAGACCTTCTTGATATTTAGTCAAGTCATTTAGTGATATCAAGTCAGTCTTGATACTTAGTCCATTCTTGATATTTAGCCATCCTCTATTTCCTGGTCCAGACAGGGACACGTCCTTAAAGATGGAGATATCCTTAACAAATGTAAATCTACTTCATAAAATGGAATTTCGACTTGGTTTTCAAAGATCCTCCTGGGGCGGCTGTTTGTTTTTTTTCTTTTGTTTTGTTTTGTTTTTTTTAATTAATCAGTCCAAAATAACCCTTTTGTCAAATGTGCATATTTTGGGTGTGCTTTTTGTGCTCCCCTTGAAATGTGCATTCAGGGGAGGAGTGTCACCCTGGAGACTGTTGATATGTGACCCCATGGACAGGGACTGGGTTGGTCACCCTGAAGAATGTGGATATGTGACCCCAGGGGAATGGTCAGAAGGAATTCACCCTGGAGACTGTGGAATTGTGAGCCCAGTTGCAAGGCTTGGGAAGGGGTCACCGTGGAGACTGTGGATGTGTGACTCCAGATACAGTGTCTGGGAGGGATCACCCAGGGGACTGTAGATATGTGATCCTAGATATAGGGTTTGGGAGAATGTCACCCTGCAGACTGTGGACATGTGACCCCAGGTGCATGGTCCAGTGTGTTGTGATCACCCTGGAGATTGTGGAAGCGTGACCACAGGTACTGGGTCTGGGAAGTGGCGTCATCCTGGAGATGTGCACATGTGATTACAGACACAGGATATTTCAGGTGGAGTCACCTTGGAAACTGGAGGAGTGACCCCAGGTGCAGGGTCTGGGGTGAGGTTCAGTGACGTCAGGACTCTTGTCTTGTTGGGAGAGACACATCAGGATTCTCCTCGAGATGTTGCAATGCAATACGGACGCCTCTCAAGGTGAGGGGGGAGACCAAGTTTGCCTTTGCAGTTGCCAGAGCAATACTCTGACTCCTGTCAGTTTTCAAGAGGAGACAGGTTTCATCTCCTTTTGAAGCATTGAACTCCACGTGCCTCTCGTGTTGTCAAAGGGATGTGAGGCCTCCTGTCAAAATGAGGCGGGGAACTAGGGCATTCTCTAGGGTCTCCACAGGGGATTCAGACGTCCCTTCCTCTTATGAGATGAAAGACGAACCTGCATTCAAGTCACTGCAGGGAAATCCGGCCTTATTTCAAACCAGGGCATCTTGGTGTCCATTCCACGTGAGGCAGCAAACTCAGGGTCCCTCTCACATATCTATAGCTGAGAGAAGCCTCCTCTTTTGGTGTTGTTTAAACCTGGCATTCCTCTTGAGTCAAAGCAAGGAAATCAGGTCTCATCTCGAGATGATTTGAGGTACACGGAGCTGTTTTCTAGTTGCTGTGCTGAACAGGGTGTTCCTCTATACTTAGGACAGTGTTTTCGGGGAATCTCTGGAGTTACCTAAAGGAAGTCAAGCCACATGTCGTGTTTGATGGGGAACGCCAGATGGCTCTGGAGCCAATGAAGGGGAATCTGGCCTCATCTTGAGTTGATTTGGAGTACACGGAGTGCTTTCATGTTGCTGCGGGGACCTCAGGGTCCCTCTAGACTTGTATCAGTGTTCTTGGGGACTCTCTAGAGTTCCATCAAGGACGTCAAGGCTCCTTTCATGTTTGATGGGGAACACAGACTTGCTCTGCACTCAATGCAGGGGAATCTGATCTCATCTCTCATCGAGTGGGAAGTCTCATGGTTTTTCTCGAGTTGCGGAGGGAACCTGGGGTATATTCTCGAGTGACGACAGGGATGGACTCTTAAAACTCCTGTTTGTTCAATGATGTCAGGACGCCTGTCTAGTTGTGAGGGTCACCTCGGGATTCTCCTCGAAACTTGGTTGGACAATAGGGATGCCTCTCGAGATGAGTAGGGAAACCCACTGTCACTTTCAAGTTGTTACAGGAATACTGGGATTCCTGTCAATTTTCAAGAGGAGTCAGTCATCGTCTACTTTTGAAGCATTGAACTCCGTGTTCCTCTCGAGTTGTCAAAGGGATGTGAGACCTCCTGTGGAAATGAGGTGGGGAACTAGGGCTTTCTCTAGGGTCTCCACAGGGGATTCAGACATCCCTTCATCTTTTGAGATGAAAGACAAGCCTGCATTCATGTCACTGCAGGGAAATCCGGCCTTATGTCGAGTCACGGCATCTCGGTGTCCATTCCACTTGAGGCAGCAAACTCAGGGTCCCTCTCACGTACCTATAGCTGAGAGAAGCTTCCCCGTGAGGGGGTTCTGGAAAGTTGGCATTCCTCTTGATTCGAAGCCAGGGAATCAACTCTCATCTCGAGATGATTTGAGGTACACGGAGCTGTTTTCTAATTGCTGTGCTGAATGTGGTGTTCCTCTATACTTAGGACAGTGTTTTCAGGGAATCTCTGGAGTTGCCTAAAGGATGTCAAGCCACTTGTCGTGTTTGATGGGGAACGCCGGATGGCTCTGGAGCCAATGTAGTGTAATCTGGCCTCATCTCACGTTGATTTGCAGTACACTGAGCACTTTCGTGTTGCTGCGGTGACCTCAGGGTCACTCTAGACTTGTATCAGTGTTCTTGGGGACTCTCTGGAGTTCCATCAAGGAAGTCAAGGCTCCTTTCATGTTTGATGGTGCACATGGAATTGCTCTGCACGCAATGCAGGGGAATTTGATCTCATCTCTCTTCGAGTGGAAAGTCTCATGGACTTTCTCGCGTTGCAGAAGGAACCTGGGTTATATTCTCGAGTGACGAAGGGGATGGCCCCTCATAACGCGTGTTTGTTCAGCGACATCAAGCCTCCAGTCTCGTTGCGAGGGACAACTCGAGATTCACTTCGAGACTTGGCAAGTCAATAAGGAGGACACCTCTCGAGGTGAGGCGGGAGACCCAGTGTCCTTTCAAGTTGCCACAGGGATACTGGGATTCCTGTCAATTTTCAAGAGGACTCAGTCATCGTCTACTTTTGAAGCATTGAATTCCGCTTTCCATTCGTGTTGTCAAAGGGATGTGAGGCCACATGTCAAGATGAGGTGGGGAAATAGGGCTTTCTATAGGGTCTTCAAGGGGATTCAGGAATCCCTTCATCTGATGAGATGAAAGACGAGCCTGCACTCAAGTCACTGCAGGGAATTCCGGCCTTATTTTGAGTCAGGGCATCTCGGTGTCCATTTCACTTGAGGCAGCAAACTGAGGGTCCCTCTCACATACCTAGAGCTGAGAAAAGCCTCCGCTTGAGCTGCTGTGGAAAGTGGGCATTCCTCTTGATTCGAAGCCAGGAAATCAGCTCTCATCTCGAAATGATTTGGGCTACACGGAGCTTTTCTCGAGTTGCTGTGCTGAACTTGGTGTTCTTCTATACTTGGGACGGTGTTCTCGGGGAATCTCTGGAGTTGCCTAAAAGAAGTCAAGCCACTTGTCCTGCTTGATGAGGAATGCTGGATTGCTCTAGAGCCAATGCAGGGAAATCAGGCCTCACCTCAAGTTGATTTGAGGTAAACGGGGATATTTCGTGTTGCTGCGTTGACCTCAGGGTCCCACTAGACATGTGACAGAGTTATTGGGGACTATGTGGAGTTTCATCTAGGAAGTCAAGGCTCCTTTCGTGTTTGATGGGGAACACCGACTTGCTTTGCATGCAATGCAGGGGAATCGGGCCTCGTCTCACGGCGAGGGGGAATTCTCATGGTTTTCTCGAGTTGTGGCGGGAAACTGGGTTATATTCTCGAGTTACAGCTGGGATGGCCCTTCAAAACTTGTGTTGGTTCAGTGATATCAGGACTCCTGTCTAGTTGTGAGGGACACATCGAGATTCTCCTCGAAGCTTGGCAGGGCAATAGGGACGCCTCTCAATGTGAGAGGGGCAACCCAAGGTCCTTTCCAGTTGCCACAGGAATTTTGGGATTCCTATCAATTTTCAAGAGGAGGGAGCGATACTCCCCTTTTGAAGCATTTAAATCCACGTGCCTCTCGAGTTTCAAAAGGATGTGAGGCCTCCTGTTGAGATGAGCCGGGGAACTAGGGCTGTCTCTAGGGTCTCCACAGGGGATTCAGACATCCCTTCATCTTGTTTGATGAAAGACGAGCCTGCATTTAAGTCACTCCAGGGAATTCCGGCCTTATTATGAGTCAGGGCATCTCGGTGTTCATTCCACTTGAGGCAGCAAACTCAGGGTCCCTCTCACATACATATACCTGACAGAAGCCTCCTCATCAGGTGCTTGTGTAAAGTTGACATCCCTCTTGAGTCAAAGCCAGGGAATCAGCTCTCATCTCGAGATGATTTGGGGTACACAGAGCTTTTCTCGAGTTTCTGTGCTGAACTTGGTGTTCCTCTAGTCTTGAGATGGTAGTCTCGGGTAATCTCTGGAGTAGCCTAACGGAAATCAAGCCACTTTGTGTGTCTGATGGGGAACGAGTGATGTCTCTGGAGACAATGCAGGGGAATCGGGTCTCATCTCGAGTTGATTTGAAGTACACGGTGCACTTTCATGTTGCTGCAGGGGACCTCAGGGTCTCTCTAGACTTGTGACAGTGTTCCTGGGGACTCTCTGGAGTTCCATCAAGGAAGTCAAGGCTCCTTTCGTGTTTGATGGGGAACACGGACTTGCTCTGAATGCAGTCCAGGGGAATCGGGCCTCATCTTGAGTTGATTTGGAGTACACGGAGCCCTTTCATGTTGCTGCGGGGACCTCAGGGTCCCTGTAGACTTCTGACAGTGTTCTTGGGGTCTCTCTGGAGGTCCTTCAAAGAAGTCAAGTCTCCTTTCCTTTTGATTGGGAACACGGACTTACATACATTGCATGGGAACTGGGCCTCATCTCGCGGTGAGGAGAAAGTCTCATTGTTTTTCTGGAGTTGTGGAGGGAACCTGGTTATGTTCTAGAGTTACGGCGGGGATGGCCCTTCAAAACTCATGTTTGTTCAGCGATGTGTGAACTCCTGTCTAGTTGCGAGGGACACCTTGAGATTCTCCTCAAGGCTTGGCAGGACAATAGTGACGCCTCTCGAGGTGACGGGGGAGACCCAGTGTCCTTTCAAGTTGCAACAGACATACTGGGATTCCTGTCAATTTTCAAGAGGACTCAGTCATCGTCTCCTTATGAAGCATTGAATTCCGCATTCGACTCGTGTTGTCAAAGGGATGTAAGGTCACCTGTCGAGATGAGGTGGGGAAATAGGGCTTTGTCTAGGGTCTCCACAGGGGATTCAGACATCACTTCATCTTTTGAGATGAAAGACAAGCCTGCATTCAAGTCACTGCAGGGAAATCCAGCCTTATGTCGAGTCAGGGAATCTCGGTGTCCATTCCACTTGTGGCAGCAAATTCAGGGTCCCTCTCACATACCTATAGTTGAGAAAAGCATCCGCTTGAGCTGCTTGTGGAAAGTTGGCATTCCTCTTGAGTCGAAGCCAGGGAATCAGCTCTCATCTCGAAATGTTTTGGGGTACATGGAGCTTTTCTCGTGTTGCTGTGCTGAACTTGGTGTTCCTCTAGACTGGTGGCGGTATTCTCATAGAGTCTCTGGAGTTGCCTAAAAGAAGTCAAGCGACTTGTGCTCTTTGATGAGGAATGCAGGATTGTTCTGGAGCCAATGCAGGGAAATCAGGCTTCATCTCGAGTTGATTTGTGGTACACGGGGCTCTGTCGTGTTGCTGCATTGATCTCAGGGTCCCTCTAGACTTCTGACAGAGTTCTTGGGGACTATGGAGAGTTTCATCTAGGAAGTCAAGGCTCCTTTCGTGTTTGATGGGGAACAGGGACTTGCTCTGCATGCAATGCAGGGGAATCGGGCCTCATCTCACGGTGAGGGGAAAGTCTCATTGTTTTTCTGGAGCTGTGGTGTGGAACCTGGGTTATATTCTCGAGTTACGGCAGAGTTGGCCCTTCAAAACTCGTGTTTGTTCAGCGACGTCAGGACTCCTGTCTAGTTCCGAGGGACACCTTAGGATTCTTCTCGAGGCTTGGCAGGACAATTGGGATGCCTCTCGAAGTGAGGCGGGACACCAGGTTTCCCTTTGCAGTTGCCAGAGCCATACTGTGACTCCTGTCAGTTTTCAAGAGGAGTCAGGCTTCGTCTCCTTTTGAAGCATTGAACTCCGCTTGCCTTTCATGTTGTCAAAGGGATGTGAGGCCTCCTGTCGAAATGAGGCTGGGAACTAGCGTATTCTCTAGGGTCTCCACAGGGGATTCAAACATCCCTTCATCTGTGAGATGAAAGACAATCCTGCATTCAAATCACTGCAGGGACATCCGGCCTTATTTCAAGTCAGGGCATCTCGGTGTCCATTCCACTTGAGGCAGCAAACTCAGGGTCCCACTCACGTACCTATAGCTGAGAGAAGCCTCCTCTTTAGGTGTTGTTTAAAGCTGGCATTCCTCTTGAGTCAAAGCCAGGGAATCAAGTCTCATCTCGAGATGATTTGAAGTACACGGAGCTGTTTTCTAGTTGCTGTGCTGAACGTGGTGTTCCTCTATACTCAGGACGTTGTTCTCGGGGAATCTCTGGAGTTGCTTAAAGGAAGTCAAGTCACTTGTCATGTTTGATGGGGAACGCCGGATGGCTCTGGAGCCAATGAAGGGGAATCTGGACTCATCTCGAGTTGATTTGGGGTACACCGAACTATTTCATGTTGCTGCGGTGACCTCAGGGTTCCTCTAGACATTTATCAGTGTTCTTGGGGACTCTGTGGAGTTCCATCAAGGAAGTCAAGGCTCCTTTCATGTTTGATGGGGAACACGGAATTGCTCTTCACTCAGTGCAGGGGAATCTGATCTCATCTCTCATCGAGCGGGAAGTCTCATGGATTTTCTCGAGTTGTGGAGGGAACCTGGGTTATATTCTCAAGTGACGATGGGGATGGCCCGTCAAAACTCGTGTTTTTTCAGCTACGTCAGGACTCCTGTCTAGTTGCGATGGACAACTCGGGATTGTCCTCGAGTCTTGGCAGGGCAATAGGGATGCCTCTCGAGGTGAGGCGGGAGACCCAGTGTCCTTTCAAGTTGCCACACGTATACTGGGACTTCTGTCAATTTTCAAGAGGACTCAATCATTGTCTACTTTTGAAGCACTGAACTCCGTGTTCTACTCGTGTTGTCAAAGGGATGTGAGGCCTCCTGTCGAGATGAGGCGGGGAACTAGGGCTTTCTCTAGGGTCTTCATAGGGGATTCAGATATCCCTTCATCTTTTGAGATGAAGGATGAGCCGGCATTCAAGTCACTGCAGGGAATTCCGGCCTTATTTCGAGTCAGGGCATCTCGGTGTCCATTCCACTTGAAGCAGCAAACTCAGGGTGCCTCTCACATACCAAGAGCTGAGAAAAGCCTCCACTTGAGCTGCTTGTGGAAAGTTGGCATTGCTCTTGTTTCAAAGCCAGGGAATCTGCTCTCATCTCAAAATGATTTGGGCTACACGGAGCTTCTCTCGAGTTGCTGTGCTGAACTTGGTGTTGCTCTAGACTTGGGATGGTGTTCTCGGGGAATCTTGGAGTTGCCCAAAAGAAGTCAAGCCACTTGTGCTCTTTGATGAGGAATGCAGGATTGCTCTGGAGCCAGTGCAGGGGAATCGGGCCTCATCTCGAGTTGATTTGTGGTACACGGTGCTCTTTCCTATTGTTGCACTGACCTCAGGGTCCCTCTAGACTTCTGACACAGTTCTTTGGGACTATGTGGAGTTTCATCTAGGAAGTCAAGGCTCCTTTCATTTTTGATGGGGAACATGGACTTGCTCTGCATGCAATGCAGGGGAATCGGGCCTCATCTCATGGCAAGGGGGAATTCTCACGGTTTTCTTGAGCTGTGGCGGGAACCTGAGTTATGTTCTCAAGTTATGGTTGGGATGGCCCTTCAAACTCGTGTTGATTCAGTGACGTTAGGACTCCTGTCTAGCTGCAAGGGACAACTCGGGATTCTATTCAAGGCTTGGTAGGGCAATAAGGATGCCTCTCGAGGTGAGGGGGGAGACCCAGGGTCCATTCCAGTTGCCACAGTAATTTGGGGATTCCTATCAATTTTCAAGAGGAGGCAGCCATGCTCTCCTTTTGAAGCATTTAAATCCATGTGCCTCTGGAGGTTTCTAAAGACTGTGAGTCCTCCTGTCGAGATGAGCCGGGGAACTAGGGTTTTCTCTAGGGTCTCCACAGGGGATTCAGACATCACTTCATCATGTGTGATGAAAGATGAGCCTGCATTAAAGTCACTGCAGGGAAATCCAACCTTATTTCGAGTCATGGCATCTGGGTAACCATTCCCCATGATGCAGCAAACTCAGGGTCCCTCTCACATACCTAGAGCTGAAAGAAGCCTCCTCTTGAGGGGCTTGTGGAAAGTTGGCATTCCTCTTGAGTCGAAGCCAGGGAATCAGCTCTCATCTCGAGATGATTTGGGGTACACGGAATTTTCTCGAGTTGCTGTGCTGAACTTGGTATTCCTCTTGTCTTGAGACGGCATTCTCAGGTAATCTCTGGAGTTGCCTAAAGGAAGTCAAGCCACTTGTTGTGTTTGATGGGGAATGAGTGATGGCTCTGGAGCTAATGCAGGGGAATCGGGCCTCATCTCGAGTTGATTTGAAGCACACAGTGCACTTTCATGTTGCTGTGGGGTTCTCAGGGTCCCTCTAGACTTTTCAAAGTGTTCCTGGGGACTCTCTGGATTTCCATCAAGGAAGTCAAGGCTCCTTTCGTGTTTTATGGGGAACACAGACTTGCTTTGCATGCAGTGCATGGGAAGCGGGCCTCATCTCGAGTTGATTTCAAGTACACAGTGCATTTTCATGTTGCTGCGGGGACCTCAGGGACCCTCGAAACTTGTGACAGTGTTCCTGGGGACTCTCTGGATTTCCATCAGGGAAGTCAAAGCTCCTTTCGTGTTTGATGGGGAACACAGACTTGCTCTGAACGCAGTGCAGGGGAATCGGACCTCATCTCGAGTTGTTTTGGAGTACACAGAGCCTTTACATGTTGCTCTGTGTTCCTCTCGAGTTGTCAAAGGGATGTGAGGCCTCCTTTTAAGATGAGGCTGGGAACTAGGGTATTCTCTAGGGTCTCCACAGGGGATTCAGACATCCCTTCATCTTGTGAGATGAGAGATGAGCCTGCATTCAAGCCACTGCAGGGACACCTGGCCTTATTTTGAGTCAGGGCTTCTCAGTGTCCATGTCACTTGAGGCAGCAAACTCAGGGTCCCTCTCACATACCTATAGCTGAGAGAAGCCTCCTCTTTAGGTGTTGTTTAAAGCTGGCATTCCTCTTGAGTCAAAGCCAGGGAATCAGCGCTCATCTCGAGATGATTTGAGGTACACAGAGATGTTTTCTAGTTGCTGTGCTGAACGTGGTGTTCCTCTATACTTAGGACGGTGTTCTCGGGTAAACTCTGGAGTTGCCTAAAGGAAGACAAGCCACTTGTCGTGTTTGATGGGGAATGCTGGATGGCTCTGGAGACCATGCAGGGGAATCAGGCCTCACCTCGTGTTGATTTGAAGTACACGGAGCGCTTTCGTGTTGCTGTGGGGAACTCAGTGTCCCTCTATACCAGTGACAGTGTTCCTGGGGACTCTTTGGAGTTCCATCAAGGAAGTCAAGGCTCCTTTCGTGTTCATGGGGAACAGGGAATTGCTCTGCCTGCAGTGCAGGGGATTCAGGCCTCATCTCACGGCCAGGTGAAAGCCTCATGGTTTTTCTCGAGTTGCGGCAAGAACCTGGGTTATGTTTTCTAGTTACGACGAGGATGGACCTTCAAAACTTGTGTTGGATCAGCAACGTCAAGATTCCTCTCTAGTTGCGAGGGACACCTCGGAATTCTCCTCGAGGCTTGCATGGGCAATAGGGATGCCTCTCGAAGTGAGGCGAGAGACCCAGGGTTCCTGTCCAGTTGCCACAGGGATATCGTGATTCCTATCAATTTTGAAAAGGAGTCAGGCTTCGTCTCCTTTTGAAGCACTGAACTTCGAATGCCTCTCGAGTTTTCAAAGGGAAGTCAGGCCTCATGTCGAGATAAGGCAGGGAACTAGTGCTTTCTCTAGGGTCTCCACAAGGGATTCAGACATCCCTTCTTTATGTGAGATGAAAGATGAGCCTGCATTCAAGTCAATGCAGGGAAATCCGGCCTTATTTTGAATCAGGGTATCTCGATGTCCATTCCACTTGAAGCAGCAAAATCAGGTTCCCTTTCACATACATATAGCTGAGAGAAGCCTCCTCTTGAGTTGCTTGTGGAACGTTGGCATTCCTCTTGAGTCCAATCCAGGGAATCAGCTCTCATCTTGAGATGATTTGTGGTACACGGAGCTTTTGTCGAGTTGCTGTGCTGAACTTGGTGTTCCTCTAGATATGGGACGGTGCTCTCAGTTAATCTCTGGGGTTGCTAAAAGAAGTCAAGCTACTTGATCTGTTTGATGGGGAATGCACAATGGCTCTGGAGCCAATGGAGGGGAATCCGGCCTCATGTCAAGTTGATTTGTAGTACACGAAGCTCTTATGTGTTGCTGTGGTGGCCTCAGCACCTCTAGACGTGTGAGGTGCTGAAGTCCCCAGTCTTCTTGGGGACTATGTGGAATTTCATCTAGGAAGTCAAGGCTCCTTTAGTGTTTGATGGGGAACTCAGATGTGGTCTGCATGCAATGCAGGGGAATCACACCTCATCTCGAGTCGATTTGGGGTACACGATGCTCTTTTGTGTTGCTGCGGGGACCTCAGGGTCCCGCTAGACTTGTGATAGTGTTCTTGGGGACTTTCTGGAGGTCCATCAAGGAAGTCAAGGCTCCTTTTGTGTTTAATGAGGAACACAGACTTGCTCTGCACGCAGCATTGCAATCGGGCTTCATCTCGCAGCGATGGGGAAGTCTCATGGTTTTTCTTGAGTTTCAGCGGGAATCTGGGGTATGTTCTCGTATTACGGTGGGGATGGCCTTTCAAAACTCATGTTGGTTCAGCGACTTCAGGACTCATGTCTAATTGCCAGGGATACCTCGGGATTCTCCTTGAGGCTTGGCAGGGCAATAGGGACGCCTCTCGAGGTGAGACAGGAGACCCAGACTTCCTTCACAGTTGCCAGAGGGATATTGGGATCCCTATCAATTTTCAAGGTGAGTCAGGCGTCGTCTCCTTTTGACGCCTTGAACTCTGCACTCCTCTCGAGTTGTCAAAGGGATGTGTGGCCTCCTGTCGAGATGAGTCGGGGAACAAGGGCTTTCTTTAGGGTCTCCACGGGGGATTCAGATATCCCTTCATCTTGTGAGATGAAAGACGACCCTGCATTCACGTCACTGCAGGGAAATCCGGCCTTTTTTCGAGTCTGGGAATCTCATTGTACATTCCACTTGAGGCAGCAAGCTCAGGGTCCCACTATGATACTTATAGCTGAGAGAAGCCTCCTCTTGAGGTGCTTGTGGAAAGTTGGAATTCCCTTTGAGTCGAATTCAGCGAATCAGCTCTCATCTCGAGATGATTTGGGGTACATGGAGCTTTTCTCGAGTTGCTCTGCAGAACTTGGTGTTCCTCTGGACTTGGAATGATGTTCTCGTGGAATCTCTGGAGTTGCATAAAGGAGGTCAAGCCACATGTTCTATTTGAAGGGGAACGTGTGATGGCTCTGGACCCAATTCAGGTGAATTGGGCCTCATCTCGAGTTGATTTGGGGTACACGAGCTCTTTCATGTTGCTGCGGAGTCCGCAGGGTCCCTCTAGCTTTGTAACAGTGTTCTTGGGGACTCTCTGGAGTTCCATCAAGGAAGTCAAAACTCTTTTCAAGTATGATGGGGAACACACACATGCTCTGCATGCAATGCAGGGGAATCAGACCTCATCTCACGGCGAGGGGGATGTCTCATGGTTTTTCTCGAGTTGCGGTGGGAACCTGGGGTATGTTCTTGAGTTGCGGTGGGGATGGACCTTCAAAACTTGTGTTGGGTCAGCGACGTCAGGACACCTGTCTAGTTGCGAGGGACACCTCGGGATTCTCCTCGGGGCTTGGGAGGGCAATAGGGAAGTCTCTCGAGGTAAAGTGGAGACCCAGGGTCCCTTTCCAGTTGCCACAGAGATATTGAGATTCCTATCAATTTTCAAGAGGAGGCAGGCATCATCTACTTTTGAGGCATTGAACTCCACGTGCCTCTCAAAGTTTCAAAGGGATGTGAGGCCTCCTGTCGAGATGAGGCAGGGAACTTGGGCTTTCTCTAGGGTATCCACAGGGGATTTAGACATCCCTTCTTCTTGTGAGATGATAGACGAGACTGCATTCAAGTCACTGCAGGGAAATCCGGCCTTATTTCGAGTAAGGGCATTTCGGTGTCCATTCCACACGAGGCAGCAAACTCAGGATCCCTCTCACATACCTATAGCTCAGAGTAGCCTCCTCTTGAGGTGCTTGTGGAAAGTTTCCATTCCTCCTGTGTCATAACTCTCATCTCGAAATGTTTTGGGGTACACGGAGCTTTTGTCGAGTTGCTGTGCTGAACTTGGTGTTCCTCTAGATATGGGACGGTGCTCTCGGTGAATCTCTGGGGTTGCCTAAAGGAAGTCAGGCTATTTGCCCTGTTTAATGGGGAATGAGGGATGTCTCTGGAGTCAATGCAGGGGAATCGGGTCTCATCTAGAGTTGATTTGAGTTAAACGAGTTCTTTTGTGCTGCTGCTGTCACTTCAGGGTCCCTGCAGAACTGTGACAGTGTTCTTGGGGACTATGTGGAGTTTCATCTAGGAAGTCAAGGCTCTTTTCGTGTTTGATGGGGAACATGGACTTGCTCTGCATGCAGTGCAGGGGAATCAGGCCTCATCTCGAGTTGATTTGGAGTACATGGAGCGCTTTCATGTTGTTTCGGGGACCTCAGGGTCCCTCTAGACTTGTGAAAGTGTTCCTGGGGACTCTCTGGAGTGCCATCAAGGAAGTCAAGGCTCCTTTCCTGTTTGATGGGGAACACGGACTTGCTCTGCATGCAGTGCAGGGGAATCGTCGGCCTCATCTCGTGGCGAGGGGAAAGTGTCATTGTTTTTCTCGAGTTGCGGTGGGAACCTGGATTATGTTCTCGTGTTATGACGAGGATGGCCCTTCAAAACTCGGGTTGGATCAGTGATGTCAGGACTCCTGTCTAGTTGCGAGGGACACCTCGGGATTCTCCTCGGGGCTTGGGAGGGGAATAGGGACGCCTCTCAAGGTGAGAGGGGAAACCCAGGTTCTATTTGCAGTGGCCACAGGAATTTTGGGATTCCTATCATTTTTCAAGAAGAGTCAGCCATCGTCTCCTTTTGAAGCATTTAACTCCGTGTGCCTCTCGAGTTTTCACAGGGATGTGAGGTCTCATGTTGGGATGAGGCCAGGAACTAGGGCTTTCTCTAGGGTAACCACAGGGGATTCAGACGTCCCTTCATCTCGTGAGATGAAAGACGAGCCTGCATTCAAGTCACTGCAGGGAAATCCAGCCTTATTTCGAGTCAGGACATGTCGGTGTCCATTTCACTTGAGGCCACAAACTCAGGGCCCATCTCACATACATATAACTGAGAGAAGCCTCCTCTTGAGGTACTTGTGGACAGGTGGCATTCCTCTTGAGTTGAATCCAGGGAAGCAGCTCTCAACTCGAGATGATTTGGGGGTACAGGGAGCTTTTCTCGAGTTGCAGTGCTGAACTTTGTGTTCCTTTAGATATTGGACGGTACTCTTGGTGAATCTCTGGAGTTGCCTAAAGGAAGTCAAGCAACTTGTCATGTTTGATGGGGAATGCGAGATGGCTCTGGAGCCAATGCAGGGCAATCGCGCCTCATCTCGAGTTGATTTCATTTACACGAATTCTTTTGTTTTGCTGCGGTGACCTTAGGGTCCCTCTCGACCTCTGGCAGTGTTCTTGGGGACTATGTGGAGTTTCATCTAGGAAGTGAAGCCTCCTTTCATGTTTGATGGGGAACACGGATTTGCTCTGCACTCAGTGCAGGGGAATCGGGCCTCACCTCGCGGCCAGGGGGAAGTCTCATGGTTTATGTTGAGTTGCGGCTGGGACCTAGGGTATGTTCTTGGGTTACGGCGAGGATGGCCCTTCAAAACCCGTGTTGGTTGAGCGGCGACAGGACTCCTGTCTAGTTTTGAAGGACACCTCGGGATTCTCCTCGAGGCTTGGCAGGGCAATAGGGATGCCTCTCGAGGTGAGGTGTTGACCCAGCTTCCCTTTGCAGTTGCCACAGGGATATTGCTATTCCTATCAATTTTCAAGAGGTGTTAGGCATCGTCTCCTTTTGAAGCATTGAACTCCGTGTTCCTCTCGAGTTGTCAAAGGGATGTAAGGCCTCCTGTCGAGATGAGGTGGGGAACTAGGGCTTTCTTTAGGGTCTCCACAGGGGATTCAGACATCTCTTCATCTTGTGAGATGAAAGACGAGCCTGCATTCAAGTCACTGCAGGGAAATCCAGCCTTATTTCGAGTCAGGGCATCTCGGTGTCCATTCCACTTGAGGCAGCAAACTCAGGGTCCCTCTCACATACCTAGAGCTGAGAAAAGCCTCCGCTTGAGCTGCTTGTGGAAAGTTGGCATTCCTCTTGAGTCGAAGCCAGGGAATCAGCTCTCATCTCGAATGTTTTGGGGTACACGGAGCTTTTCTCGAGTTGCTGTGCTGAACTTGGTGTTCCTCTAGACTTGGGACGGTGCTCTCGGGGAATCTCTGGAGTTGCCTAAGGGAAGTCAAGCCACTTGTCTAGTTTGATGAGGAAAGCGGGATTGCTCTGGAGCCAGTGCAGGGGAATCGGGTCTCATCTCGAGTTGATCTGGGTACTCGGAGCACTTTCGTGTTGCTGCGGGGACCTCAGTGTCCCTCTACACTTGCGACAGTGTTCTTGGGGACTCTCTGGAGTTCCATCACGGAAGTCAAGGTTCATATCCTGTTTTATGGGGAACACGGAATTGCTTTACATGCGATGCAGTGGAATTGGGCCTCATCTCACGGCGAGGGTGAATTCTCCTGGGTTTTCTTGAGTTGTGGTGGGGACCTGGGGTATATTCTCGAATTATGGCGGGAATGACCCTTCAAAACTCATGTTGTTCAGTGACATCAGGACTCCTGCCTAGATGTTAGGGACACCTCGGTATTCTCATCGAGGCTTGATAGGGCAATAGGGACCCCTCTCAAGGTGAGGCGAGAGACCCAGGGTTCCTGTCCAGTTGCCACAGGGATATTGGGATTCCTATCAATTTTCAAGAGGAGTCAGGAATCGTCTCCTTTTGAGGCATTGACCTCCACGTGACTCTCGAGTTTTGAAAGGAGTGTGAGGCCTCCTGTTGAGATGATACGTGGAACTAGGGCTTTCTCTAGGGTCTCCACAGAGGATTCAGACATCCCTTCATCTCGTGAGATGAAAGACGAGCTTGCATTCAGGTCACTGCAGGGAAATCCGGCCTTATCTCGAGTCACGGCATCTCGGTGTCCATTCCACTTGAGGCAGCAAACTCAGGGTCCCTCTCACATACCTATAGCTGAGAGAAGCCTCCTCTTGAGGTGCTTGTGGAAAGTTGGCATTCCTCTTGAGTCAAAGCCAGAGAATCAGCTCTCATCTCGAGATGATTTGCTGTACACGGAGCTTCTCTCTAGTTGCTGTGCTGAACTCGTGTTCCTCTAGACTTGGGATGGTGTTCTCGCGGAATCTCTGGAGTTGCCTAAAGGAAGGCAAGCCACTTGCTGTGTTTGCAGGGGAACGCCTGCTAGCTCTGGAGCCATTGCAGGGGAATCAGGCCTCATCTCGAGTTGATTTGTGGTACATGGAGCTCTTTTGTGTGACTGCGGTGACCTCAGGTCCCTCTAGACTTGCGACAGTGTTCTTGGGGCCTCTCTGGAGTTCCATCAAGGAAGTCAAGGCTCCTTTCTTGTTTGATGGGGAACACGGAATTGGTCTTCACGCAATGCTGGGGAATTGGGGTTCATCTCGTAGCGAGGGGGAAGCCTCATGGTTTTTCTCGAGTTGCAGCGGGCACCTGAGGTATATTCTCCAGTTGATTTTTGGCTGCACCAGACCACTGAGGAAGTTACCTTTTGACTATCCTTGATGACTGTTGTTAAATCCATCAAATTCTTTACATTTAATAGTGGAAACAAATGTGGTTAATGTAAGTTTGAAGTCAAGAATGCCAAATTAATTTGCCTCTCTATCCCTGTGTTCCCCTTCACAGCTAAAATTTTCACCAGAGCACTGGAGAATTCTTTGCTAAATATATATTCCACAAAATGTTATTCTTATGAAATTTTAAAATCTTTAATCAATAACTTTGGTAAATGGTGGACTAAATTTAAAAAAATAAAATATTCGCCTATGCAGCATTTCCTATGTTTATTTTATCATGCAAGTCTTCTTTCTCTTCTCTTTCTCTCTCTCTCTTTTTTTTTTTTTTTTTTTTTTGCAGGTCTTCTATCTTCAAATGAGCATCTTGGGGTTTAGTGTTCCCCCAAAAACCCTATAAAGAGCTACCCTAAGCCAACTTTTCAAGCACAGTTATAAGGTTCTTTTTGGTAGATTCATGTAGCATTTATTAATTAGAGTGGATGAAGACTAACGATGCCTCCTTAACCTTGCCACCATGTTATAAGGAAAGCAAGTCTGGCACATAACTATGAAACATTTACTATGAACAGAAATTCATTATTAATAAAACATGCATGCATGCTAAGTTGCTTCAGTTGTGTCCGACTCTTTGCGACTACGGGCTGTAGCCCACCAGGTTCATCTGTTTATAGGATTCTCCAGGCAAGAATACTGGAGTGGGTTTCCACACCCTCCTCGATCTTCCTGACCCAGAAATCCAATCAGCACCTCTTACATCACCTGCATTGGCAGGTGGGTTCTTTACCACTAGTGCCACCTGGCAAGCCCACAATAATAAAACATAAGGTAAATCTCAATAAAATTCAGATCTCTGCTCTTTTAAATGCACTGATCACAGCCTGCATGAAAGATTCACTCAAGGCAGAACAATACAGGCAGATTTAGGTTCAACTTTTGGACTCAACATCTTTTAGAGATCAAGCCTCAAGTACCATCCCTAAGGTTACTGGCTACACAGTTTGCTAGATTTTATTTCCTGCTCAAAGAATAGAAGGGGTTGTCTTAAAATATTTCTGCCACATCAAAAGGCTTGAATAACACTTGTTTCACCAATGACAGTAAAATGAATTAGCACAATTTTATGTCACCTTTTCTATACTGAATATTCTTAAAATCATTTCAGACATTGTTATACACACATTGGGACATGTTTTATAACATCAGTTACCCTAATTTGCATCTTAGAGCAATGTGGTTGTGGTGTGAAATTATGAAAGGGGAGAAGGGAAAGAGCTACCTCATCGAACCATGTTGCCAAATGTGTTCTGTGAACCAACTGCATTAGAATCACCTGTAGTTCTTTCAAAATGAAGATTACTCCAAGTAATTACATGCACACCCTATCTGAGAGTCACTGGCACCGAGAATCAGCCTAAATCTTCTGGAAATGGCTTCAAAATTTTGTATCTCCTGTACTTTTGCAGCCATTTTGTGCCAAAACAAAGGGAATATGATGACAGTAAAGATCGATAAAAATTTTAAAGCTAAACTTACATGATTCAAGAAGGTCCCACAGTTTTCCTTTTCTGGATGTCACCACCAGGAATAAGAGCCACAAGATTTAATAACTGATGTGGCAATGGGTACCAACCAACCAGAATTGATGCCTTCCAGCCTGCAGGATCAGTGAACTGGCACTTTGTTGTTCCTGTATGTTATCAGCCCACAAATAACCATCGACCTCCCTGGCTGGCATACAGACAACTGCCTATAAGTAGTGGTGGGGTGATTTTTTTCCCTTTTTCTTTATAACTTTTATGTTGTGTTTTCTTTACTGGATTTGCTGTGTACTAACAATCGGTTGGTTGGATAGAGACAGTAGTGTCTTTGAGCCAACACCTATTGACTTTGTAAAGTCAGTTGTTTGTATCTTTTCCAAACTCTACATTCAGTGATATCACACTGTTGCTTGAACTGGATCACTGTGGGAGTGTTTCTATCAAAGTGAATACTACCAATATGCTTCCCTCTCATAGCTGGTTGTTATACATTTTGCAGCACACCACTGGAGAGAGAGATTATTTTTTTTCACACCACTACTGTAATACATATAAATATACTAGATATAACATTTATCATTTTAAACATTTTGAGTGTCCAGTTAAGTGGCATTAAGTGTGTTCACACTGTTGTACAACACCATCACCTCCATCTCCAGAATTATTTCATCCTTCCAAACTGAAACCTTGTACCCACTAGACCACAACTCCACAGCCCTGGATAACCACTGCTCTACTTTCTGTCTATGAATTTGTCTATTCCAGGCAGCTCAAAGAAGTGGAATCACACAGTAACTGTCTTCTCATGTCTGACTTCTCTCACGTAGTGTAATGATTTCAAGGAACACCCATGTTCTAGCATGTTTCAGAATTTCATTCCTTTTCAAGGCTGAATAATATTCCATTTTATGTATATACCATATTTTGCATATCTGTTCACATGTTGATAAATATTTAGACTATTTCTATGTAATTTTACTGAGGCGTAATTCACATATAACAAAATTATACATTTTAGGGCACACTGTTTGATGCACTTTGAAAGATGTATATATCCATGCAAACACAACAAAGATACAAAATAGTTCCACCACTCCCACCACGCTAGAAAGCTTCCCCCTCACCTCCTTTTAAAGACTTGGTTATTTGCCTGCACCGGGCCTTAGTCGCATTGTGGGGCTCCTCCTCACCTAGTATCCGCAGCGCGTGGCCTTAGCTGTGCTGCAGCACGCAGAACCTTGGTTCCCGGAACCCGTGTCCCATGCACTGCAAGGATAATTCTTAACCACTGGACTCTTGGGAAAATCCTTCATCCTTTACCTCTGTCAACATGCCCCAAACTCCCTGTCTCAGGCAACTGCCATTGTGATTTCTATTAATACAGATTTATTCTGCTCGATGGAGAATTTTCAGTAAATAAAATTAGACAGTATCATACTTGATTCGGGCTCAGCTTTTTCACGCAGCATAATGTTTGCAAGACTCATCTGTACTGCTGTGTGTCTCAGTGATTCTTTCCTTTTTGTTGCTGGGCAGCATTGCACTGGCAAGGACTGTGAAGAATCTGAGATTTTATCCTGTTTGCAAGCTAAAAAGTTAGGCTGCCTCGGATTCATGCTTGTACCAGATCAAATATGATTTTTTTTGCATGTAAGTTATGCCTCAATAAACTTATACAGGTAAAAACAACCTAAATGTCCACACATAGTAAATCTTGAGTCATAGCTGAGGAACCCTAAGCTTAGAAAACCTCAATCTTTAATAAGAGACTTCAAGAAAATCTGCCCAACCTTTGTTCCTGGAAGGAGACATTATCTTCATCATACTGGACTCCAAAAAATTTGCCTTCTGCTCCAGATGGAGAAATTATATTTTCCAAGGGTATCTTCTGTGCAAGTGTTTTTTTTTTTTTTTTTTTTTTAAAGAAGATTGTCTGGAGCAAAACTGTCAGCACCTCTATTCATAAGACATGTGGAAACACAAGGGACCCATGGGAATCATGTCCCAGTGTCTGGTGTGAATGAAGTGAAGTGAAACTTACTCAGTCATATCTGACCCTTTGTCACCTCATGTGTATACAGCCTGTGGAATTCTTCAGGCCAGAATGCTGGAGTGAGTAGCCTTCCCCTTCTCGAGGGAATCTTCCCAACCCAGGGATCAGATGGAACCCAGGTCTCCCACTTTGCAGGTGGATACATTTGTTTGTGAAAATAATGTTTGTCAAACATTTGTGTGAGAATACATTTGTTTATTCACTCTCCTGTTGATAAATATTTGTTTATTCATCTCCTATTGATGAATGTGATTCACTCTCCTATTGATGAACATGGAGATTGTTTACACTTTGGGCTATTATGAATAAAGT